>NC_059352.1:29478203-29778203 GCF_019703515.2 Myxocyprinus asiaticus
CGGGCGGATCGGAGTCGGACCTCCGACCCCCAGCGGACAGAACGCCCCTCCGCGTTCCCGGCGTCCCGTGGGGACTCTCCTCCGCCCCTGGCAGCGGTCCTACCACTCCAGGCGGTCAGGGAGTTGCTTCCCTCCTCCCCCCGCGGACGGCGGTCTTCTCTCGACCCCTCCGCATTCCCGGGGGACGGCAGGGCACTCCTCCGCCCCCGGCAGTGGCTCCCTCGCTCCAGGCGGTCGGGGAGTCCCGTCCCCACTCGCCTCGCGGACGGCGGCCGTTCCCCGCGTCCGGGTGGTCGGGCTACTCCGTCCCCTGTCGGACGGCAGCGGTGCTCCCCTGGGTGGACGGCAGTGTCGAGGATCCTGCGACGGGAATCCCTCCTCCTTCCCGGGTTTCGGCACCAGTGTAAGGGGGGTTCAGTGGAAAGGAGGAGGCGAGAACCGGCTTGTCAACTTAAATAACAATTTATTAACCAAAAAAAACACAACTAAAACCACACAGTACAGCTGTCTGTAATTCTCTCTCTCTCGAACTGTCGTCCCCGGCGGCCTTTATCCCTCGCGCGCCCCCATCAGGCTGATTGGGGACCGGGTGTGTCTCATTCCAGCCCGGCCCCGCCCTCCTCGGCTCTACACAGACATTTTATACTCTCAGGTTTGGGATTTGTGGTGGATCCTAAAAGTGACATTTTCTCTCCACCACACTGTTTTTTTTTAACACTTTAAAGCAAGTCTGTTGGCTAAATGGTATGATTTTTTGGTTACTAATTACAGGTTGTCATGCATGTAACTGTAAAAGACAGTAAATTTGAGTACATGTATTTACACACACAAACACTGTAACTGAACATTACAACTGCAGTGCTAGCTTTTGCTCGAGTTTGTTGTACATGAACATCCTCATTGCCACGTAATGGTGTTGTATCATTTGTCTGGGATGGATACTCCTAGTCAGAGTAAGAGCATTCTGCACAAATGATCGGAAAAAAATAACAGTTACACGTTAAAAACAAGTCCATTACTGTATAGAAAAGAAAATGTTACACAAACAAGATTGGGCCATGGAGCTTTGTAATGTCTTACCACCAGTAGCACAAAATTCCAGCAACTGTTTCTATCTTTTTGTGATGTGGAGCAGAGAGCACCAGTTCTTCAGTATCCTTGCAACTCTTTTATTATTATTATTATTATTATTATTATTATTATTATTATTGTCCTCCTGTATCTCACAGCCCATATACTACTAAATAAATAAGTGAAACATGCATTGTTTTACAGGGTTAACATAATAATTTCTTACACTAGCCTGGTCTGCCATAACACTTATTGCTAAATTTATAAATCCTTTGAAATATTTCTTCACTTAATTCTTTTAATACAGTAACATAATGTGAAACCAAATGAATGCCATAGCAGATCTTGTACACTGTGTAATATAGGGTATTGATTTATGTTCCCTATCTGTCACTCACTCGACGTTGGTGTCGATGTAGTGACACTAGGGGTCACTCTTGGGAGCCCGAGACACATCTGGTCTTTGATAAAAGGCCAATGAAAATTGGCGAGTGGTATTTGCATGCCACTCCCCCGGACATATGGGTATAAAAGGAGCTGGTATGCAACCACTCATTCAGATTTTCTCTTCGGAGTCAAATGGTCATGCTCATTGGCTGAATACTACTGTTCATTCACCTCTGCTGGATCTGACGGCGCATTTCAGCGGCTTCTCCCTCCTCTGCACTGGTGCACTGCATAGAACGCCCCTGGGCGCTTCGGCAGAAAAACTAGAGAGTATATTTTCTGAAAGAGCATTTTTCCCCTCTAAAAGAGTATATAATTCTCTAAAAGAGCGCACACACGGAACGTCTTTTTAAAGACGCGTCTTTTTAAAGATGCTTTTCCGATTGTGTGTTATTCCTGGTTGTGCTCGTTATCTCTCGCCTTCTAACAGTCACGATCACTGTCTTTCGTGTCTGGGCACTGCTCACGCGGAGACAGCGTTCGTAGATGGTCATGTTCTCATTGCGAGAATATGTCCATGGCAACGTTGCGGTCGCGGCTCGCCTTCGTAAGAAAGCGAGCCACCACAGAGGCTCCCGCCTCGGTCCTTTTACCCACGGGTATGAGGCCAGCGCGGCTAGCAGTGTGGGCGATTTGGGGACCCCAATGGGACCGCCTCTGCTGGGTATCCCCCCGCGGACCTCCCATTCCCCAGCACGCTCGTCTGCCCCGATCGGACTTCTGGGTGAGTCCGCCGGCTCTTCTCAAGGCGAGTTCGACCTCTTATTCGGAGCCCGCGAAAGTGATGAGCTCTCGAGCGCAGCATCGGAGAGCGGGCTCATCCAGTCGGAAGCCTCAGCTGGGCTCCTCCCTTCGGGGTCGATTGCCCAGTCACAGGCTGACGCGGAGATGACGACCTGCTTTCCCAGGCAGCCGCGAGCTTCGGTTAGAGTGGATTTCACCACTCTTCCCTGAACCCTCGCGGCTCGGTGATTGGTTCCTGGGCTCGCGGCACCGCTCAAAGCCACGCTCCGCCCCCGTTCCTTTCTTCCGGGAAGTGCATGAAGCGCTGACAAGGTCGTGGGAGGCACTTTTTACTGCCCAGTCCCGATCTTTTCAGCTTCCCCGCCCTCACTACCCTCGATGGTTGGGCGGCCAAGGGCTATTCGGCAATCCCCCGGTGGATAAAGGCGCTCGTGGTGCACATATGCCCGCAGAACGCCGCCACCTGGCGCGGGCGCCCAAAGCCCCCGTCCAAGGCCTGTAGGTTTACATCGTCTCTGACGGCCAAGGCCTACGGTAACGCTGGACAAGCTGCCACCGCCCTGCACGCCATGGCTCTCCTGCAAGTCCACCAAGGTGCTAAAGGAACTGCACGAGGGTAGTTCCACCCCAGGATTGATGCAGGAACTGCGCTCGGCAACCGACCTCGCTCTCCGAGCGACGGAGGTCACGGCGCGGTCTCTCGGGCGGACGATGGCCACACTAGTGGTCCAGGAGCGCCACCTTTGGCTCAATCTGGTCGAGATGGGTGAGGCCGACAAGACACGATTCCTTGCTGCCCCCATTTCCCAGGTGGGCCTATTCGGCGACACTGTCGAGGACTTTGCCCAGCAGTTCTCGATGGTAGAGCAGTAGATGGATGCTAGCCGGCATATCCTGCCCCGGCGCGGCTCAAGATCCCGCACCCCGTCTACTCATCGCCAAGGGCGTCCCCCTGCGGTGACTGCACCGGCTCCGCCGCAGCCTGACCCTTCGGCCTGTGGAGCCCACCGCAGGAAGCAGACGCCACCCGTCTCGCGGCCGCCCAGAACCCGTGAAAGGCTTCAAAGCGCCCTTGAGATGGGCGACCCATGGACAACGAAACCCGCTGCTCTGGAGCTGGTAAGCAGATCTTCATCTTTTTGTTACCTTTTGCATTTTGCGCTGCATGCCCAAGTGGCTGCAGTACTCAAGAGCTCAGCAAGAGTGGTTTCCTTGTTCCCTGGGTCACGTATCCGGTGTGTATGGCCGTCATCATGACCACCGTCCACCACTCCATTTGGCAGATTTGGCACTCCAGCGGCGGTCTCCCGCCCCTGAGCGCCCAGCTGTGGCACAAATCCACCACAGATGTGACAGTCCCCACGGGTCAAGAGGACAGGCCTCTTCCTCCCCCATCCCAGACTGTTCCGGGGGTGGTCACAAGGAGCCAGGTAAGTGCTTCGATGTCCTTAGACTCAGCATGGCCCCGCCGCGAGGCCCCACCTGCCGGTACATCCGATGACGTTGTCCCTTTGGTCCCCCTTGCGCGGAACTTGGACGCATGGCTTGCGCTTTCCAATCCGTCACGAGGGCTAGTCCGGACCGTCCGACTCGGCTGCGCGATTCACTTCGCCGGGCATCCGCCCAGGTTCAGCGGTGTCCACTTCACCTTGGTGAAAGACGAAAACGCTGCTACCTTGCGTGGAGATCGCTATCCTCCTACGGAAGGGCGCGATAGAACCTGTTCCTCCAGCCAAGATGACAAAGGGTTTTTTTCAGCCCCTACTTCATCGTACCGAAAAAAGGCGGTGGGTTGAGGCCAATCTTGGACCTGTGAGTTCTGAACTAGGCTTTACACAGACTCCCGTTCAAGATGCTGATGCGAAAACGCATTCTGGCGAGCGTCCGGCATCAAGATTTGTTCGCGGCTGTAGACCTGAAGGATGCGTACTTCCACGCCTCGATCCTTCCTCGACACAGACCCTTCCTGTGGTTCGCGTTTGAGGGTCAGGCGTATCAGTACAAAGTCCTCCCTTTCGGCCTGTCCCTGTCTCCTCGCGTCTTTACGAAGGTCGCCGAGGCTGCCCTTGCCCCGTTAAGGGAGGTGGGCATTCGCGTTCTTAACTATCTTGATGACTGGCTAATCCTAGCTCACTCTCGAGACATGTTGTGCGCACACAGGGACCTGGTGCTCTCACACCTCAGCCGACTAGGGCTTCGGGTCAACTGGGAAAAGAGCAAGCTCCTCCAGGTTCAGAGCATCTCTTTTCTCGGTTTGGAGTTGGACTCAGTCTCCTTGACCGCACGCCTTACGAACGAGCATGCCCAGTCGGTGCTGGCCTGTTTGAAGGCGTTCAAACAGGGAACCGCGGTTCCACTGAAACTTCTTCAGAGGCTCCTGGGGCATATGGCATCCTCGGCAGTGGCCACCCCGCTCGGGTTGATGCATATGAGGCCGCTTCAGCACTGGCTCCAGACTCGAGTCCCGAGACGGCCATGGCGCCACGGGACACACCGCGTGGCCATCACGTTGGTCTGTCACCGTCTTTTCAGCCCTTGGACCGACCTCTCATTCCTACGGGCAGGTGTTCCTCTAGAACTGGTCCCCAGGCGCATCGTGGTCACGACAGACGCCTCCAAAACGGGCTGGAGCGCCGTTTGCAACAGACACACAGCTGCCAGCCTCTGGACGGGTCCGCGACTGCATTGGCATATCAACTGCCTCGAGTTGTTGGCAATTCTGCTCGCCCTGCGGAGGTTTCGGCCGTTGATCCAGGGCAAGCACGTGTTAGTTCAGACAGACAACACGACAATGGTAGCATATGTCAACCACCAAGGTGGTTTGCGCTCTCGTTGTATGTCACAACTCGCCCGCCGTCTCCTCCTCTGGAGTCAGCAGCACCTCAAGTCGCTGCAAGCCACTCACATCTCGGGCAACCTCAACACTACGGCGGACGCGCCGTAACAACAGGTTACCCTCAGGGGAGAGTGGAGACTCCACCTTCAGGTGGTCCAGCTGATTTGGAGTCAATTCGACAGGCACAGGTGCACCTGTTCGCCTCCCAAGAATCCTCCCTACTGCCCGCTCTGGTACACCCTGACAGAGGCCTCCCTCGGCATAGACGCGCTGGCACACAGCTGGCCCCCTGGCATTCGCAAATATGCGTTTCCCCCAGTGAGCCTGCTTGCACAGACCCTGTGCAAGGTCAGGGAGGACGAGGAGCAGGTCGTCCTGGTAGCACCCTACTGGCCCACCCAGACGTGGTGCTCGGACCTCACGCTCCTCGCGACAGCTCCCCCCTGCCAAATTCCCCTGAGGAAGGATCTTCTTTCTCAGGGAAGGGGCACCATCCGGCACCCGCACCCAGATCTCTGGAATCTCCATGTCTGGCTCCTGGACGGGTCGCGGAAGACCTAAGCTGTCTCCCACCTGCAATGGTAGACACGATCACTCAGGCTAGGGCTCCCTCTACGAGGCGCCTGTATGCCTTTAAGTGGCGTCTGTTCGCTAAGTGGTGTTGCGATAACCCCATGCGATATATATCTTCCGCTAATTCGTTTCCCTGCTGGCAAACTGTGTCTTCCTTGGGCAGAGCCCCTCTGCCCCAGTCTCCATGTTTGTAGTAACTCCTCCCCCATTGGGCAGGATCTACCTTGAAGGCTCTCCACATGGTTGGAAAGACCATGTGATGTATTCTCTGCGGTGTCCTCCCCTTGGGAGGGACACCCCCCGACTAGACCTGGCGGCCCAGTCGGATAATCCCCTTCTTTTTTTAGGGAGTGGAAAAAGAGAAGGGGAAAAGAGGCCACGACTGGGTTAAGCCTGTCTCTATCTTTGGGTAGTCGACTTGTCCCCAAAAAGGGCCGTTCGACACTCATAACTGTGTTGGGGAGGTTACGTGTCGACCTGGTGTGCTGGCTATGAGGCACACAGCAAGTCTGCCCACCACACACCGCCAGTTCACGTAACACAGTTCAGCCTTGTGGCGTTTTGTATAGGGACCCCTAGTGTCACTACATCGACACCAAAGTTGAGTGAGTGACAGACAGGGAACGTCATGGTTACTGGTGTAACCTCCGTTCCCTGATGGAGGGAACGAGACATTGGTCCCTCCTGCCACAACACTGAACTACCCGCTGAAATGGCCGGACCTTATATCGGCTCCTCAGCGTAAAACCTGAATGAGTGGTTGCATACCAGCTCCTTTTATACCCATATGTCCGGGGGAGTGGCATGCAAATACCACTCACCAATTTTCATTGGCCTTTTATCAAAGACCAGAGGTGTCTCGGGCTCCCAAGAGTGACCCCTAGTGTCACTACATTGACACCAATGTCTCGTTCCCTCCATCAGGGAACGGAGGTTACACCAGTAACCATGACGGTTTGTGCTCCTAAGATCATCTAATATGATTCATGTTTTATAAAGACACTATCTGTACTACTGATCTTTTGTAGTGTCTGTGTGCCTGTTTGGATCTGCCATGTAACATTAAGAGTAAATGTTTTGACACATTTCAGTCAAGAAACTTGGTTAAAATTAAAATAGCAGACTCATACAGTCAGCCAGGTTAGCTATAAATCTGATAATCAGGACACTTTACAAATGGGCAATTTTCAGCTGTTGACATTTAACAAGACAATACACATGTTTATAACCAAGAGAAAATGATACGAAACTTTAATCATAGTATGCCTCTGATGGCATCCGTTTCTTAGAGTTTGCAGTCTTGGAGCATATCTGTATGAGCTTGATTGCATGCTCATGAGAGCTCTGTGACTCTGGTCCCACCCTGATAGTAAAACGAAGCGTGATTGGTTGAAGATAGAACATACGGTTGGTCCGAGTAATGTGGCCGTTATCTGAATGGCTTGAGTAGACGATGGGTGGAGTCCACCTATTTGTAGATTTGTGTGCACGTCTTGATGCTAGATTTGTTTCAAAATGGACAAATGCGTGTAGCGATCCGCAAATGCACAAGAAGCGATCCACAAATAAATGTGCGCGATTCACAAATGAATGCTGGACAGAGTTGTGTTTGTTAGATAAAAAATATATTTGTAAATAATTGTTTTATTTGCAAATCTTATTTAATTTATTTGTGAATTCACTTTGTTTTTGTGAAACTCCTAACATATATTTATAAATGTCATTCTTTTTATTTGTGAATTCATTTCATTTTTGTGAAACTCCTTAAATTTTTTTGTAGATCTCATTCAATTTATTTGTGAAGCAACTTTCTATTTGTGAATCTCTTTCCATTTGTATGTTAATATGCAACAATTCTATCTCCATAGAGAAAGGCCTTTCCACATGTATGTATGTTTTCAAACATATGATTACATTTAGAAATATGAGTCAGTGATGCATCTCCAGAATTGGCTTCCTTACCATAGGCCTGTTCCTGTAAGTAGTTTTATAAGGTCTATTCCAAAACCTAGTGAACTGCCTCCAAAGGCAGCATTTTAAGGCATCATAGGCATGCTCCCGAGGCAAAGGCTGTTTCAAAAGGTAGGTTATGCAACTTAATTATGCTGCCTCATAAGACATTTCATATGTATTATTTGTGCGTGCTGGTTTAACGTCAGATTCACTAAAGGAATTATGCAAACTCGTGGCTGTTTTTTTGCTATTCTGATTTTGCGGGCTGGTTCTGAGTGCTCTACAGCGGAGGATGCAGAAGTCCACCATGATCTGACTAACACACGCTGCTGGGACAGCGTCACTGTGATCTAGACACCTGGATCATCTCTTTAACATGCTGAGGTGCACTTGACTACACTGCACATCTGTACGTCTCCATCATTTGGTGAATTGTGATCAAAAGAAAATTCATAAAAATGAAGGGGAGCTTGTTATTAAAACAGGTGTGACATCTGATTAACAAAAACTGACACAGATTAGAAAAATGTAATCTGCAAACTGTTGCACGGCGATAATCACTTGTGGTAATACGAACAATCTGTTTTAACACTTTAAAATTAAGCACGCTAAAGAATATTATGAAAGCCAGAAGATGCGCTCCGCATTAATTCCATCTTTTTTTATTTTTTGCAAGAAGTGTTTATAAATATATTTAACATTTATATTATGCTGATTTTTAACCGATTTGTATTGGTTTTCCAGAAAAAAATTACTATATCGCAATATATATCGTTATCGTGATATAAAATTTCTCATATCGAGATATGAGTTTGGTCATCGCCCACCCCTAAGCGTGGATAAGAAATAGATCAATATAATTCCTTTTCTGCTATAAATATTCACTTCCACTTTGTTTTTGATTATTTGGCTTCTTCGTGCATATCGTCTCCTACTGGGCAGGGAGGAAAATGTATAGGAAAAAAGGACTTAAATTTGATCTTTTTCTCACCAACACTTATCACTTCTGAAGACATGGATTAAACCACTGGAGTCACATGGATTGCTTTTATGCTGCCTTCATATGCTTTTTGGACCTTCAAAGATCTGGCCACAATTCACTTGCTTTGTATGGACCTACAGAGCTGAGATAGTGTGTTCTAAAAATCTTTGTTTGTGTTCAGCATAAGAAAGAAAGTCATACACATCTGGGATGGCATGAGGGTGAGTAAAAAAATTTAGAATTTTCATTTTTGGGTGAAACATTCCTTTAATATTTCTGTTAAGAGTTGCTTACATTTTAATGAGATGCAACCAGTTATTCTCACATCAGTGATTTATTTTCCTTGAAGCCGCAAATATGCCAATATGCATGTGCGTTGCAAACAACACCTTTGCCAGATAATATGAAAGACCAAGTTACTCTTTTGGAAAAGGTGTGCATTCTTTGAATGCCACTATTTCTAATGGTTAACTTATATTAGTCCTAATAATGACGTTCCTTGGTAATCTCCTGGAAGGTCTGAAAAATAACAACACATGGTCCTTCCTTACATGTAGGACATATGTAAAGCTTTTACGTTTCTTATGTGATTATCTCATAACTGTTAACCTTTTTTAAATACTTTTGTGAGTTGATATACTTTGCATATTTGTATATTGACGTGTAAGTGCAAATGGACACGGAAATGGTCATACCTCTTTGAGAATAAATAAATTAAAAAATCGTTAAACCTAATGGTTTCTGTCAATCTCCAACGCGATAGATGGCGCACTACCTATTGTCCCGTTCCACTCGCCTCGCGGAGGAATATAACCACTGTGTTGAGTGACGCAGAAAAGCACTGGACGATCGGAGCTGCTCAGACGTACAACAACTTAAACAAACAGTCAACAGTCCCGACTTTTGGCAAAATACCACCGTCTGCAAACAGATGCGGGATAAGCGACTGAAAAGACCGCGTTTGCACTGATGCATTCGGCTACAACATCTCTAACTTTGCAGTGTTTTTAGTCAGCGCATAACCAAGATCGTCTGTCTGGAGTCGATATTGCTGCTCCTGTAACGGACTGATCCACGCTTCTTATTCACATTTCACAGCATGACATGTAGATAAGCATCCGATACTTTGATGGGGCTCCTGAGGATCATGATGCCACCCAAGTTCCAGCTCCTGGCTGTTCTGGCGTTTGGAGTGGCGATGCTTTTTATTGAGAACCAGATTCAGAAGCTGGACGAGTCTCGGGCAAAGCTGGGTAAGACTGCAGCTGTATCTCAAAACCTAGTGAGCTGCCTATCGAGACATCACTTTGGGCAATCATAGGCTTGTTCGATTTTAGTTCAGTTTTTGGGCATCGATTGGAATGCGCCTATGATGGCAAAAATGCTGTCTAGGTATCCTGCTCACCAGGTTATAACACAGCCTGCTGCTGTTTCTCCTTGCACACTACAATATATAAAAAACACAACTCCAAGACTTTTCGGCCTGATTTACAGAGAGAGCATTTGCCTTGCACGATCAGTAATGACAAAATATATCAATCTAATTCTCTCAATGATTCAGATAATGAATGCCAGCACAGGGCATGTTGCAACTGATCCGATTTTACTCACCAAGCTGCCTTTGTTTATAATCAGCTTATACACATTTATGCTTATATACTCAATTTGTAAGACAGGTACATAGCTTATTGGTAGATTTGTTCAAAAGAAGCAAACACGGTTAATTTATGCTCAAGGAGCCTTTGTCTTGTCCTTTCTTGTCTTGTCTTATGTTCGTGAACACTAGCTTCCTAAAGACTGACTTTTCTTAATACTGACTCCAGACAGAGTCTTTGAACAGCTGAATGTGCAGTCCTAGATGCTTTGCTGTCACATGTCCCTCAACCGTGTCAGACTATGCATCAAGTCTGCAAAACAAATGTATATGTGACTGGTACCTGGGTTGAAACATTTGTAATATTTGTGTTTTGACCACTGAATAAAAAGCACAGCAGAATGCAAGTGAATTCATATTTTGTATAGTTGTTAAAACAAGTATACACTGATCAGCCACAACATTAAAACCAAGTGGCTGATATTGTGTAGGTCCCCCTCCTGCTGCAAAAACAGGGCCAACCCGCATCTCAGAATTGCATTCTGAGATGCTGTTCTTCTTAACACAGTTGTACAGGGTGGTTATCTGAGTAAGGATAGACTTTGTCAGTTCGAACCATTCTGGCCATTCTCTGTTTACCTCTCTCATCAACAAGGCATTTCCATCCACAGAACTGCACCTCACTGGATGTTTTTTTTTTTTGGCACCATTCTGAGTAAATTCTAGAGACTGTTGCGTGTGAGAATCCTAGGAGATCAGCAGTTACAGAAATACTCAAACCAGCACGTCTGGCACCAACAATCATCCATGCAATTATCTAATCAGCCAACCGTGTGGCAGCAGTGCAGTGCATAAAATCATACAGATATGGGTCAGGAGCCTCAGTTAATGTTCACATCAACCATCAATGGGGAAAAATGTGATCTTAGTGATTTGGACCGTGCCATGATTGTTTGTGCCAGACGGGCTGGTTTCTTTTGAGTCTACAGCTTGAAACACAACGTGCCCAGTGTTTTCCAATTCCTGAACAAAGGACTCTTATGAACTGGCTCTTTTGAATCTACGGCACGAAACACACAGCTCGCCCAGTGTTGTCCAATTGCCGAACGAATGACTCTTATTAGCCGGTTCTTTTAAATCTGCAGGATGAAACACAGAGCATGCCCATTGTTTTCGGATTCCTGAATGAACAATACTAATGAGCTGGTTCTTTCAAATCTACAGTGCGAAACACACAGTGCGCTCAGTGTTTTCCATTTCCCGAACTAATGACACTAATGAGTTGTAGGAGTGGGCTATATGACCAAAATCTTATATCACGATATGAGAAATTTTATATCATGATAACGATATTTAAGCAGTATCACACGAGCAAGAGTGCGATATGGCCCTACATCAGCACTGCTGTGATTCGTTTTAAGTGCTGATTTAGGGCCATATAGCACGATTGCGAGTGTGATATTGTTTATATTCAACAGTTCAATGAACAAGTAAATTTTAAAAAATGAGGAAAAACTGAGTGCAGTCACAAAACGCATTTGTGCATGGAACTACATTCTTACGCGACAGATCAGAATCTGCCATTGCTGGTTCAAACCAAATGATGCGTCCAAGCCTTCGTTAGTAATTCAAAAATGTCACTTCAGAAATAGTATCACAGCTTATGCTGTTTCTGCCAAGTTATTGGATAAACAAGGATGGATGGATGGATGTGTGTGTGTGTGTGTGTGTGAGAGAGAGAGAGAGAGAGAGAGAGAGACACGGAGCGTGTGCGATCACCTGTTGCCACACCCAAGCAGAGATGCTGTCAGCTTTCTGAAGATCAGCTTCCTCAGTGGAAAAATAGCCGTCCAAGCGGGGGTAATTCTATCTATTTCGCGGTAGCCGGTGCGCAAGAGTCGATCACTATAGAAACCGCAATGTCCTCCATTTTAAACAGTGTGTCCACTCCAATGTGGAAAGTCCGATAAGAGGTAATTGCCTTCAGTTTGTGTAATTAATCAGTCTGTGTTGGCTCATCACAGCTGTGATGAGCCATAATGCTGAAGTTGTTCAATTAAAGCTATTTCCTAGCTTTAGTAGTAGTAATAGAAGAGATCATATAGTGCTTTATGTAAACACTGGCTGACGTGGATTCACTTCACGTCACCTAACTTACACATAAAAATGATCTTTTGCCACCACCTGCTGGCTAACTTATGTAATGTAAAGATACATGTAAAAAAAAAAAAAGACAAACCGTAGCGCTTAACAAATCTGCACTGCTCATACACTTTAGTTTAGAACGGCACGAACACAAGCGAAGTGATACACACAGTGAAGCGTCCGAGTGCTGATGTTGTCAGACTATCAGTGCTCATGGAATGTCTCTCGTCCAATCAGATTCGAGGACTGGAACTAACTGTTGTATGTATATGTGTGTGTGTGTATATATATAATATATATATATATCACAATATAGTAATTTAATATATTAAATAACCATATTGTAATGCCTGTAAAAACCAGTCAGTGAATTAAATTCTTTATAAATGAAATGTACTTTGTGACAAGGAGGGCGTGGCCAGGCTGTGATGGTGCACGGCCGGCGCTGAATCAGCTGATCAGCTGATCAGCGGGAGAACGAGATAAAGGGGAGCCAGAGACGCCAGTTCAAGAGAGAGATGGCCGTAGCTGCTACCCTGGCAGATGGCAGCGGCGAGGACTCCGCAACAGCGCATCCCTCCTCCCTCCTGGGTTTCGGCACCACTGTAACAGTATAAGGATAGGCAATGAGGAAACGGAAAGCGGTTGAACAGTAAACGTAAATTTAATGTAAAAACTCAAACTTAAAACAACATAAAACAAACACAGACACACATGCAACGCGGTCACGTTCGTCTCTCTCTCTCTCTCTCGAACTGGCGTCTCCGGCTCCCATTTATCTCACTCTCCCGCTGATCAGTTGATTCAGCACCGGCTGTGCCCTCCTCATCACATACTACTTATATAATTTGTAACCAGACAAATAGGCCTATAGTCAAAGAAAAAAAAGTAAAATAAAACAACAACAAAAAAACACTCAACTTGTTTTTAAAAATCAGCCTTACGAAAAATTTCACATTATGCCACATTTCAATCCGATATGTTGTTAACCAATATTATTATTTTATTTAGATTTTCACAAAGCAAATAATACATAAGTTAAAAAAAAATCAGAAAATACTTAAATATAAACACTTCTTGCAAAAAATTGAGGTGCTAAAACAGATTGCTTGTATTACGACTACGAGTGATTATCGTCTTTTGACACAGTTTGCACATTACATTTTTCTGCTCTGTGATGGCTTTTGTGAACCCACACCACAGATGTTGCACCTGTTTTAATAACGAATGAATTCTCTTCATTTTCATGCCTTGTTTGGGAGTCGTTCTGTTCTGTGGAGATGTCTTCATCCATTATGGTTTTTACTGGGTCAAAAATTGAGTAGCGCGAGTGATCCCGCTCTGCCCTCTCCTGTCTGTGGAGCACAAATATCTCGAAGCCTACTGGGTCTACGCGCACTTTTGTGCTCCAGAAATAGCGCGCACCACATTAACTTGAAATACAGATGCGCGTGTCAGATGAGAAACATATTTAATGTTTGAATGTTGATTGACACTTTATATCATCGCCAGGATATACAGCTTTGGAAAAAATTAAGAGACCACTGCAAAATTATCAGTTTCTCTGGATTTACTATTTATAGTTATGTGTTTGAGTAAAATGAAAATTTTTGTTTTATTCTATAAAGTACTGACAACATTTCTCCCAAATGCCAAATAAAAATGTTGTCATTTAGAGCGTTTATTTGCAGAAAAGGACAACTGGTCAAAATAACAAAAAAGGTGTTTTCAGACCTCAAATAATGCAAAGAAAACACGTTCATATTCATTTTTTAAACAGCACAAAACTAATGTTTTAACTTAGGAAGAGTTCAGAAATCAATATTTGGTGGAATAACCTTGATTTTCCATCACCGCTTTCATGCGTCTTGGCATGCTCTCTACCAGTCTTTCACATTGCTGTTGGGTGACTTTATGGCACTCCTAGGTTGAGTTGCACCATAAATAGGGATGCAGCGATCCAATACCGGTGGTTTTTAACCGGATCAGGTGTAGGTCTGATAAGCCCGATTCCAAATCCAAAGCTGTCTATTAGTAATGGTTCTTGCTGTCAAGCTCTAAAAATTACATAAGAGCAATAAAAGCACCATTAAAGTAGTCCATATGACTCATGCATTTTCAAATTCTCTTGAAGACAAACAATAGCTTTGTGAATCGCAAAAGGATGCATTTTATAACTAAATATATAGTCAGCATGCACAGCCCGTTTCAGTGAATGCACGCTGTTGACACACTCATATAGCACCCATGGGGTTATCATGATGCGCTAATGTTTTCAGCTCTCAGAGCATATGTTAGCGCAACACACAAACAACATCTCGGATGTAGATGCAAAAAAGGTAGTTTAGCTTATAACATGCATCGAGAACGGTATTTCACCAGATTTTTAATAAGAAGCGTAGTTGAATATAAGAATTGCGCACAATTCTTCAAACATGGCTCTTGACATTTGGAAGTTTTTAACCCACAGCTGGTCTTTAAAATTGGTTCTCACAATCCGCCAGAACAGTTTTGAGCGTGGGCGGTCCCAGCTGTGTGGAGGCTGGTGGCATATGGGTATTGCACTCATTTCAGCCCTCATTATATCAGATATTACACTTGTTCTGTGGCATCTCCGGGCAACATTTAATAAAACGAGGTACCATTGCTCAAGTCCTACAAATAAAACTCTCCCTGAAGCAAGGAGGTCATTTAGCTACTCCATGACAAGGCGGCTCCCTCAAGATAAAGCGCATGATATAGTTGATGTAAGCGTTTGATGGAAACCCAGCTAACATTTAAATGGAAACCCAGCTAGTGAGTGTGTCTCGGGCAATGTGCCCGTATCTCTCACACTTGGCTCACCACTTGCGGATTAAGTCACCATTCTCTGTACAGTAAATACACTTCGTGTTTATTATGCCTGGGACATGAGTTGCGCATTACAAATAGCAGTCTTGTGCTGTCTGCTTCTACTAAAGTGTGGTTTGTTGCCTGAACAGCTGAGGTTGTGCTTCCTTTCCCCTGCTGATTGGAACTCGTAAAAACATGAAGGTGATGCTTTAAGCTTGAATTGCTCCAATGGTAGGAATAGGCCTATCCTGTAATACATTCCGGGGGCATGATTAATTGCTTAAATTTTTTATCATGTTATTTTTTTTTAATTAATCACACTAAATTGATGCGTTAAATGGACAGCCCTCACAGATATATTTTGGAAATCTCAAAAGAGCAAAAACAGAACCTGACGACAGGCAGCATTTACGTATAGTGACATCAACACACACGCCCCCTTAAAAATCAATGAATTAATAAACATGCCACTGTCTGTTACCAGTTCTAATTATGCTGCCATATTTAGCATTAAGCAAAGTTTTTGCATTATGGATGAGGAAATATTAATCGTAAGTCTATCAAGTGGAAAGTTAATTACATTGAAAGAAATGCAGCCGTTCTTGCCCTGTGATGGACTTCTGTTGAGGCTTAGGATGCCAGGACTGAGGAGTGAAATCTGATTTGCCCTGTGCAAGCTTTAAATTTATAGACAGTACACTATTCTTATTAGGTTGTCCCACATGACATGGTTCATTAGAAGATAGTAAAAACCCTCAGCCCCCCACTCCACTAAGTTACAAGCATCACTGTCAAGCTATAAATCTGGTGTTCAGCTGCTGCCAACAGACCTCTTATTGGTTTGTTCTTGTGCTGTGGATTAGCATCAGTTTTTTCTCATTCATCTACCAGCTGTGCAGCTCCTAAAGAGAAATAAGCAGAAGCGTATATGCAGAGTGACGAGATAGCCCTGCTTTAATAAGCCCATTTTGCACATAGTAGAATTATCTTAATGTCATTCTATTGGTAAAAAGATGAATGACTGTATTTTATCAATTTAATGCAAATGATATACAACATAATCACTCCGACATGCTGTACAAGTAGTTTGCCTCATTGGATTGTTAGAAATGCATTTGTGAGTCATGAAATAATGCACTGCAGACACGTGGCCTACCAAAATATTGAGAAAGAGACTATTTTTATAAGCATGAAATGAGGCATGTTTTTTTTTTGTGTGAAAGGATATTGACTTATACATTAAGGACTCAGCCTGTAGCTGAAGCTTTGCTCCAATCTCATTAAAAGTGAAGTGTGTAATTTTTGTTTTCTATATTAAAATATAGAACATATCAGTGGAAATTATATTAGTAAGGGACCGAAATTTGACACGGGACTGTGGGTATTGCGCACTATTGTAATCATTCCCGCAAGTTCCACATTGATAATGCGGGGGATTCCAGCACACTTCTATTCTCTCTTAAATGTAGCTGAGAATTAGTAAACCAATCCATTCAGTTAAAATTAAATCAATAATCTTGTTTTTGTATCAAACTGTAATTCGAGAAGCTGCACGAGTAAATCAGCTCTATCATGTCATTCTGTACCTCTTTCTCTTTCGTGCAGCTGTCAGCAGCGCGTTGTGAGCGCACAGTGCAAGTGCTTTTTTGCATAGATACTGAACTTAAGATGCTACAGATGAACCTTTTAAACCTGTTAATTTGACATGCAAATGGCATAATACCATGTCTCCATAAGCACGTGACGTGATAAAACTATCGTTTCTGTTTATAGGCTAATCATCAAAGTTGTCAACATTGCAAGCGTGTGACGTTGGAGCAATCTATTTTGCCACCTTTCGTATCGTGGCGCTCCCTTATTAGTCATAATGAAGCACATTTGACAAGAAAGGCAGAAAAAGCAAAAATGCTTTGTGTAATCTACCAGCTGCATGGTGAAGAGAGACACTTAAATACCTGTTACAGTTTTGCTCAAAAGTTTGCATACCCTGGCAGAAATTGACTGATCATGCAAAAAAACATGTATTTTATTTAAGGATAGTGATCATATGAAGCCATTTATTATCACATAGTTGTTTGGCTCCCTTTTAAATCATAATGATAACAGAAATCACCCAAATGGCCTTGATCAAAAGTTTACACACTCTTGAATGTTTGGCCTTGTTACAGACACACAAGGTGACACACACAGGTTTAAATGGCAATTAAAGTTTAATTTCCCACACCTGTCTTTTTTTAAAATTGCAATTAGTGTCTGTGTATAAATAGTCAATGAGTTTGTTAGCTCTCACGTGGATGCACTGAGCAGGCTAGATACTGAACCATGGGGAGCAGAAAATAACTGTCAAAAGATCTGTGTAACAAGGTAATGGAACTTTATAAAGATGGAAAATTATATAAAAAGATATCCAAAGCCTTGAAAATACCAGACAGTACTGTTCAATCACTTATTAAGAAGTGGAAAATTCGGGGATCTCTTGATACCAAGCCAAGGTCAGGTAGACCAAGAAAGATTTCAGCCACAACTGCCAGAAGAATTGTTCGGGATACAAAGAAAACCCCACAGGTAACCTCAGGAGAAATACAGGCTGCTCTGGAAAAAGACGGTGTGGTTGTTTCAAGGAGCACAATACGACGATACTTGAACAAAAATGAGCTGCATGGTCGAGTTGCCAGAAAGAAGCCTTTACTGTGCCAGTGCCACAAAAAAGCCCGATTACAATATACCTTGACACGCCTCGCAGCTTCTGGTACTCTGTAATTTGGGGTGACGAGACCAAAATAGAGCTTTATAGTCACAACCATAAGTGCTGTGTTTGGAGAGGGGTCAACAAGGCCTATAGTGAAAATAATACCATCCCCACTGTGAAGCATGGTGGTGGCTCACTGAAGTTTTGGGGGTGTGTGAGCTCTAAAGGCACGGGGAATCTTGTGAAAATTGATGGCAAGATGAATGCAGCATGTTATCAGAAAATACTGGCAGACAATTTGCATTCTTCTGCACAAAAGCTCAGCATGGGACGCTCTTGGACTTATCAGCATGACAATGACCCTAAACACAAGGCCAAGTTGACCCTCCAGTGGTTACAGCAGAAAAAGGTGAAGGTTCTGGAGTGGCCATCACAGTCTCCTAACTTTATCATCGAGCCACTCTGGGGAGATCTCAAGCATGCGGTTCATGCAAGATGACCAAAGACTTTGCATGACCTGGAGGCATTTGCCAAGACGAATGGGCAGCTATACCACCTGCAAGAAATTGGGGCCTCATAGACAACTATTACAAAAGACTGCATGCTGTCATTGATGCTAAAGGGGGCAATACACAGTATTAAGAACTAAGGGTATGCAGACTTTAGAACAGGGGTCATTTCATTTTTTTTCTTTGTTGCCATGTTTTGTTTTATTATTGTGCCATTCTGTTATAACCTACAGTTGAATATGAATCCCATAAGAAATAAAAGAAATGTGTTTTGCCTGCTCACTCATGTTTTCTTTAAAAATGGTACATATATTACCAATTCTCCAAGGGTATGCAAACATTTGAGCACAACTGTACATCTCTCATCTCTCTAGAGTTCCACTTCTATGTGGCCTATACAGGTGTGTCCTGAATCTACAGCACCATGGCAAAAGTACATTTGAAATCTGAATTGAATTGTGAAAGAATTAAACTGGGTGCCGCGAAATAACAGGCCTATACAAAGACAACAAATAGATAACACATCTTTGTGAAAGAAGTAATTCACCCAAAAATTATAATTCTTTTACCATTTACTCACCCTTATGCCATCTTAAACTCTTATGACTTTTTCTTCTGTGGAACACAAACAGATACAGTGCATCCGGAAATTATTCACAGCGCTTCATTTTTTCCACATTTTATGTTACAGCCTTATTCCAAAATTGATTAAATTCATTATTTTCCTTAAAATTCTACAAACAATACCTCATAATGACAACGTGAAAGAAGTTTGTTTGAAATCTTTGCAAATTTATTAAAAATAAAAAATGGAAAAAAAAAAATCACATGTACATAAGTATTCACAGCCTTTGCCATAACACTCAAAATTGAGCTCGGGTGCATCCTGTTTCCACTGATCATCCTTGAGATGTTTCTACAACTTGATTGGAGTCCACCTGTGGTAAATTCAGTTGATTGGGAAAGGCACACACCTGTCTATATAAGGTCCCACAGTTAACAGTGCATGTCAGAGCACAAACCAAGCCATGAAATCCAAGGAATTTTCTGTAGACCTCCGAGACAGGATTGTATCGAGGCACAGATCTGGGGAAGGGTACAGAAAAATTTCTGCAGCATTGAAGGCCCCAATGAGCACAGTGGCCTCCATCATCCGTAAATGGAAGAAGTTTGGAACTACCAGGACTCTTCCTAGAGCTGGCCGCCCGGCCAAACTGAGCGATTGGGGGAGAAGGGCCTTAGTCAGGGAGGTGACCAAAAACCCAATGGTCACTCTGACAGAGCTCCAGCGTTTCTCTGAAAGAGGAGAACCTTCCAGAAGAACAACCATCTCTGCAGCACTCCACCAATCAGGCCTGTATGGTAGAGTGGCCAGACGGAAGCCACTCAGTAAAAGGCACATGACAGCCTGCCTGGAGTTTGCCAAAAGGTACCAGAAGGACTCTCAGACCATGAGAAACAAAATTCTCTGGTCTGATGAAACAAAGATTGAACTCTTTGGCCTGAATGGCAAGCGTCATGTCTAGAGGAAACCAGGCACCGCTCATCACCTGGCCAATACCATCCCTACAGTGAAGCATGGTGGTGGCAGCATCATGCTGTGGGGATGTTTTTCAGTGGGAGGAACTGGGAGAGTAGTCAGGATCGAGGGAAAGATGAATGCAGCAATGTACAAAGACATCCTTGATGAAAACCTGCTCCAGAGCACTCTGGACCTCAGACTGGGGCAAAGGTTCATCTTCCAACAGGACAACGACCCTAAGCACACGGCCAAGATAACAAAGGAGTGGCTCCGGGACAACTCTGTGAATGTCCTTGAGTGGCCCAGCCAGAGCCTAGACTTGAACCCGATTGAACATCTCTGGAGAGATCTGAAAATGGCTGTGCACCGACGCTCCCCATCTAACCTGATGGAGCTTGAGAGGTCCTGCAAAGAAGAATGGGAGAAACTGCCCAAAAATAGGTGTGCCAAGCTTGTAGCATCATACTCAAAAAGACTTGAGGCTGTAATTGGTGCCAAAGGTGCTTCAACAAATTATTGAGCAAAGGCTGTGAATAATTATGTACATGTGATTTTTATTTTGATTTTTTTATACATTTTTCAAAGATTTCAAACAAACGTCTTTCACGTTGTCATTATGGGGTATTGTTTGTAAAATTTTGAGGAAAATAATGAATTTAATCCATTTTGGAATAAGGCTGTAACATAAAATGTTGAAAAAATGAAGCGCTGTGAATACTTTCCGGATGCGCTGTATTTTGATGGAGAAATTATGTAAATACAGTGCCCTCCATAAGTACTGAGACAGTGAGATACTTTTCATAATTTTGGCTCTGTACTCCACCTCAATGCATTTGAAATGAAGCAATGAATATGTGATTGAAGTGCAGACTGTCGGCTTTATTTGAAGTTATTTACATCCAAATTGGGTGAACGGATTAGGATATACACCATGATTGATACACAGACCCCTATTTCATTCCATGCTCAAATGTAATTGGACAATCGACTGAGAAGCTGTTTTATGGCCAAACTGTTCCAAGTTTATTTCATTAAAAAATAAGCAGTTGAAAGTTCTGGAGCTGATTCCAAATGTGGAATTTGCATTTGGAAGCCTTTGCTCTAAACTGTCATTATGATGTCCAAAGAGGTGTCAATGCAGGTAAAGCTGGCCATCATTGGGCTGAAAAAAACAAACAAAAACAAAACAAATACATCAGAGAGAGAGCAGAAATCTTTGGAGTGGCCAAATTAACAATTTAGTATATTCTTAAAATGAAAGAACACACTGGTGAGCTCAGCAACACCGAAAGGCCTGGACAGCGACGGAAGACAACTGTGGTGGAGGATCACAAAATTCTTTCCTTGGTGAAGAAAAACCACTTCACAACATCAAGCCAAGTCAAGAACACTCTACAGTAGGTGGGTGTATCATTGTCAAAGTCTGCAATCAAGAGAAGATTTCATGAAAGGAAATACAGGGGGTTAACCAGAAGGTGCAAACCACTGGTAAGCCTCAAGAATAGGAAGGCCAGATTAGACTGTCAGAAAAAAAAGCCTGCCAAGTTCTGGAACACTTTTCTTTGGACTGATAAAACTAAGATGAGAATCAGCATCATACCAGAATCAGGGGAAGAGAAGTGTGTTGAAAAGGGAAGGAGCAGCCCCTGAACGAAGCATACCACATCACCTGTGGAACATGGTGGATTCAGTGTTATTGCATGGGCATGCAATGGAACTGGGTCACTAGTAGAGTTTCCACTAAGAAATTATGATGCCGGCCGATGTGTTTTGCAATGTAAATGCGATGGACTATGCGTAATAATGCAATACAGGCTAATTTATGACACATTCAAGTCAACTGAACTATAAATGTTTGTTCATTATAACTGCTTTTTCATAAAAATAAAAAAGGCCTTCACAGGGCTCCAGACTGCGACTAAAATGGTCACAAATGCGACCAAAAATAATTTATTGCGACAATAATTTAAAATCTAGTCGTTCATATGCGGTTTCATTAGATATCATCTTGTGAGTTATTGAATACATCTTTAGAGCATGCACCAGTTTGTCTCGCAATGCTTTTCACCTGTTCTGTTTCTGATGAGCTCGCTGCACTGCATGCAACAACAAACCCAGCACGAGAGAGTCCTGAACCACCCGAAAAGAACTGAGGGTTTGAACTCAGGAGCTCAGGTTAGAAATTTGAATCAGATTCACTTTCTTAGCGAATCAGCCATCAGTGTCCTCGCATCTGAGAGTGGAGACATTTCAAAATAAGAGTCCCAAGTGTATTTCAGGCTTCTATATAATTAAAAGTCCTGTATTGTGTACCACTTTTTTCTTCTTCTGTTAATTATTGATTGGGATTGGAGTAGCACAATAAACTGCATCTGGAATTTCTTTCAGTTTGCACTCTTGTTGTCTCTATGCCCTGGCCATTCGGTATCCGTAAAGAAAGACTAAGGCAATATAATTGTATTTATTTTTTTATTATATATATTTATATGATATAAAAAAAAATATATATATATATATATATATATATATATATATATATATATATATATTATGAGATCAAGCTTTTGACACTTAGGACAATTGAGGGACATGTACATAACTATTACACAAGGTGCAAACATTCATTGATGCTCGAGAAGACAACACACTACTATATGCGTACTATACTTTATATAATTATCTGTGATGTAGATTCTGAAGGGAAGTACTAAATAAAACAATCTTTTATCTCTTATATTTGTATAAATTATGAAAAGGGTGTGAACATTTGAGACAAAAGGGAATGCAAACTGATCTTCTCAACAATATATTCTGTTTATTAAACCTCTGATTATTGGGGGCCTGGGTAGCTCAGCAAGTAAAGAAGCTGACTACCACCCCTGGTGTCGCGAGTTTGAATCCAGGGCGTGCTGAGTGACTCCAGCCAGGTTTCCTAAGCAACAAAATTGGCCTGGTTGCTAGGGATGGTAGAGTCACATGGGGTTAACCTCCTTATGATCGCTATAAAGTGGTTCTCGCTCTCGGTGGGGTGCATGGTGAGTTGTGCATGGATGCCGTGGAGAAGAGCGTGAAGCCTCCACATGCGCTATGTCTCAGCGTTAGCACGCTCAACAAGCCACATGATAAGGTGCGTGGATTGACGGTCTCAACTGAGATTCGTCCTCTGCCACCCGGATTGAGGCGAGTCACTATGCCACCACGAGGACTTAGAGCGCATTGGGAATTGGGCATTCCAAATTGGGGAGAAAAAACCCTCCCAATTAATGGGCTATCAGCTGTCTTCCTTTTCTTCAGCTTTCTATCTAGTTTCTGAACAGCAATCTAAATCGAGCAACTCTGTGATTTGGCAACTAAAAACTGCCATTTGGCTCCTTAATGTTTCAGTTTAGGAGCCAATAGCTCCTACCTCATTTTTTTAGTCTGGAGCCCTGCATCATGAAATTAGTGTCTAATAATAATAATAATAAAAAATAATAATAATAATAATTAAAAAATAAAATAAAAAAAAACATTCAACAATGGGGCAAAACTAAACTAAACAGCAATTTGCCACATACCTTTTCATTTATAAATAAATATTAAAATAACAAATCGTTTGGTTATGTCATACAATTTATCTTGGCTAATTACCTTCGCTAATTTTCTTGGCCTAAACTATTTACATCCTATTTATCCATAGCACAAAAGCACATTGCTGCCAAAGTGAAGTCAAATATGTCCAGTGTTTCTCTGCAACCTGAGATTCACATTAGCCTGGTGTCCTTCTCTCCAGAAGACAGCAACACAAGGTTATAATGCAAATCTGAAGTGAGAAGCTTCACTGTGGGTACGCAAGATGGGAATAATGCAGGCTTATGTTAGTATGTGGGATAGTCATGGATAAGGACTCCACAAGGTTCGGGAAAGTTTAAACCTCTGTGGCAGCGAAGCGCAATTATCAATGCATGGCATCACACTGTACACTTGTGGATTCAATAAAAGGGGTTGCTGATGCATCATGCTAATTTTTTCACTGGACATTGCATCTGACAATGTTTGAATTTGTCGGACAGTAGGATATTTTGGCTTATGGAAACCCTGGTCACTAGTTTTTTTGTTTGTTGTTATGACTGCTGACAAAGCAGCAGGATGAATGCTGAAGTGTTCAGGGCCATACCATCTGCTAAGTTTCAGCCACATGCTGCAAAACTGAAAGGATTGCGCTATACATTACTGATGGACTGTGACCCAAAACATACTATGAAAGCAACCAGAAAGCTTTTCAAGGCAATGAAGTAGAATATTCTTCAATGGCAAAGTCAGTCACCTGACCTCAAACCAATTGAACATGCAGTTCACTTGAAGACAAAACTGAAAACAGAAAGACCCACTTACAAGCAGGAACTTAAGACTGCAGTAACGGCCTGACAATGCATCACTAGGAAGGAAACCCAGAATTTGGTGATGTCTATGGGTTCCAGACTTCAGACAATCATTCACTGCAAAGGATTTTCAACCAAGTATTAAGAATATTCATTTTATTTAGGATTGTTAGTTTGTCCCATTACTTTTCAGCGCCTGAAAATGACGGAGTCTGTCTATAAAACGTGCTGTAATTCCTAAACCGTTCACCCCATTTGGATGTAAATCAGTCTGCTCTTCAATCACATTGATTGCTTAATTTCAAATTTATTGCGGTGATATACTGTGCCAAAATTATGACAAGTATCTCACTGTCCCAATAGTTAGGGCACTGTATATCCTAACAATGCAAGTCTATGGGGTCCAGCACTTCCAAGCTCAAATAAGGAAAAAAAATGCAGCATAAAGGTAATCCACAAAACTTCATTGTTTTAACCCGTGTCTTCTAAAGCGTTACGATCGGTTTGGTGTGAGAACAGACCCAAATGTAACTCGTTTTTCGCTATAAATCTTGCCATCTGCAGATTTGAAGCTTGATTGCACTTCCTCATGCTTGTCACATGCGCAGAGCTGTATTCGTTTTCTAATACTATTCATTTCTTTCTGTTTAAAAGTTTAGTTATTAGCAACAAAATCACTTAAGTGTACCTTCAAAGCACTTTATTATAACAGATTATAATAAACAGTCTTTTTCAAATATCTCAGCAAATGTGTTATAAAAAATTGAGAGAGGTCTGTGTCTGCAGTGTTCATGCCTAACTGTTTACAGATGTATAGATTGGGTGTCCTTGTTAGCAGGTGATCCTTTCCCATGCCTTGCAGGACTGAGGGACAAATTTGTTACCCGTACGCCCAGGGCTGAGTGGCTGATAGCAGAGCTCTCTAAATAGGAGACCTTGCTCTGATGACTTTTAAATGGAGTGATTTATTCTGTTTGTCATTACCGCAGCACCTCTTATCCGTTTGCCTTGTATTCATGCCATGCTCTGAGAATTTCAAAGTGGACTTCATGTTGTTTGACTAGATGCAGAACAGGTCTAGCTGATGACAATGCAATACTTTTTTGTCTGCTTTGCTTTTCTGTCATGTAAATAGACACTTGCTGGCAAAACAGTGCCTGTGGGATTTAATGGGAAGTGACACAACATTTGGATTTTTTAAAAAAACATTTTTTAATTAAAACAATTTAAATGAATTTATATATATATATATATATGTATATATATAAACAATTAAGTAAAAACATTTATAGATTTCCTAATGAAAAGCCAAATTACAAAGGAGTAGTTCACTCAAAAATTATCATTTTTCAGACTGTTACAATATCTGTAACACTAAACCTAAAATTGAAATAAGTTATTCGAAATGAAGTTACTCTTAACAATTTCCGATTATCAGTGATAGCAGGATTTCTACAGCAATCTTCATGATCTATCTATCTGTGTGTGTGTTCCAATGTGCAAGAAATCAGTTAAATTCAGCTTTTCACAAATTGCTTTCAGGCATCAATCAGAAAAAATAAAAAAAAATAAAAAAATACATATAGGGGTCAATTCCATTTGCCAGAGATTATCCTGCAACCTGCTGGCACTCTATTGCCATGGGAACTGCTAAATTGGTTTAGAAGTTGCCCACACTTTGTTCAATTGCACACAAGCAATTACATTTCTCTAAAGGCCTACCTAAACCTGATATCACTGACATTCAAACCTGACATCCTGCCTATAAGAGACAGGATGTCTCTTTGTCATGTTAGTTTCACAGTTTTTTCTTTACCAACTGCAAGTGCAATGACCCACTTGACCCAAATACAAAAAGTCAAGGGCTTCAAAAGAGCAGTGGATGTGACATGACCTAAATGAAGTGATTTTTCCATGCAATCATATTAAAAATTATTATGATATTCTCACTACCAATGCTGCCAAAATGAACATTTGTAATCGTTGTCTCACCCTTTTGTTGTTCCAAACCAGTTGCCTTTCTTCAGTGAAACACAAAAGGAGATGTTTGGCAGAATGTTAGCCTTAGTCATTTTTTAATGCATCTTTTATTCAGATAATGAGAGTGAATATAACTAAGGCTAACATATCTTTTTGCGTTCTTCTAACAAAAAAGGTCAGATTAAAATTGCAATTTAGGAAAAATGTTTTCTGTTGCCTTTTTTTTTTTTTTGTCTTTATCTGGAACTCATCACACAAAATAATTTGTTAATGATGGAATGAGAGTTTGATAACCAGTGAGTATTTTTGTAGAGGCATAGACTGAGCAGATTTTATTTTGTTATTGATAATAGACATATTGACCTACTTTCTGCTTTTGAAAAATTCAGCAAACCGCTACATGTTTGTCTAGTATGATCTTCAGTGTCTTGTATGCAGCTCTGGCATACAAAGCCTAGCCACAGTTAACAATTTAACATTAGCTTGTTAATTCAACGTAGCTGTTAATGATTCATACCTAGATGTTAATGGCACTATCTGTGGTCTTATTTGCTGCTCATTAAAAATTACAAAAAGGCATATCTTAACATAATGCTCAAATAAATCACTCCCCATACAAAAGATTATTTTGCACATTTTTGTTAAATTGATATATTTTGGCCGATACAGTAATTATTTTTGTGTTATGGCCAATAACATTGCTTTGAAACAATACTGTATGTATTGTGAGAAGTGCCATTCAAAAAATGACTTTATAACCAATATAATGGGCTGAAATTTTAAATCTATACTGTTTTGCATGATTTAAAGAGCACCTATTATGGTTTTTAAACGTGCCTAATTTAGTTTCAAAGTCTCATACAATAGATTTACATGCATCTAAGATCAAAAAACATTTGAATTTGTTCATAATTTAAATTGCAGCATTACCTTTTTTTCCCATTGTCAAAAACGACTCGTTCAATGATCTGTTCTAAAGGATTCATTCTAACTCCTCCTTTCAGAGAGCCTACTCTGCTCTGATTGGTCAGATGTCCTAGTCTGTTGTGATTGGTCTACCGCTTGAGGGCGGGACAAAGCTGTTCGCGAGCAGCCAGTGAAGACCAGAGGCGGGTTTTCTGTTACCAAATTACGTAGGTTACTACAGGAAGTAAGTCTGGAATTACTAAAAACTCATTTCAGGTGTTCAGAATCGGTTCTTTCTTTTGGGAGTCAATAACTCCATTTGTCATGCACTTTGATTTTTGAAACTTTGCAGACTTTTTTACATTCACAAACAGCTATATAACACACTACATGAAAGGTAATATTTGAAAAACCATAAAAGGTGCTCTTTAAAAAAAAAAAAAAAAAAAAAAACGTTCTCACCAAAGCAGTCGCCTAGATTTTATTCATGCTGTGAGTAATTACACAGTAAAACATTATTTTGTACATGTAAGATCAGTGTAAATTTGATAACTGTACTTTTGAAAGCTGGCATAGAAAAAAATATTTATTTGGAATTGAAAAAAAAAAAAAAAAAAAAAAGGCCTGGTATTCTCTGCTTCCAATATTTGAGGTAGATGCAGATAATTAAAAAAATAATAATAATTTGGCCGTAACCAATATGGTCACCAATAAATTGAGCATTCCTTTTCTTTTGAAAACTAAATGATACATTATTTCTGATAAACCCAGTGAGACAGGCTCTGTATATGCAGCTTATTTTATAAATCTGAATTTATCACTGCCCAGACAGACTGTCAACCAGTAATTTTCTTGTCCAGATGCTGTATACAGGCATATTGGTTTTTCATGCCCTAATTCTGCAGGAGTTCACATGCTTCTCTATTATAGATGGAAGTTCACCTTGGCTTGTACCCCGTTTATGTTTTTTTTTAGATTGTTGTCATCTGGAACACTTACATCCTTGGAGAAATTTCCAACTGTTGCAAGCAGTTTTAACTGCTGTTAAGCTGCAGGGTGTTGGAAGAGATCCAGAAGCTTAATCTTATCGTTGCCTTGATTTAAAGTAAGAGGTGCAGTTGGAGTTGATATTTGTTCTGTCTAAGCATTGTGGTCATTTGCTCATGAATTTTAGCATGAGAAGTACTTGGTTCATCTGTCACATGTTATGTGTGTGGAGGTAGTATCTGCCTTTTCAGCCTCCTCAATAGCATGCCCACGTTGCACACAAAAATGTCAAGCACTGGCTAAAGTTTCGATTAAAATATTTAATCACATGATTTCTCATAATCACAGATTTTGAAAGTGCTGAAATTTTACTATACTACTTGTAGAAATGCATTTATTTCCTTCTTAGAAAAGAAAACCATATGTAACAATTGTTTAACATTTTCCAAACAAAACAGTCTACAGTATAAATGTTTTTTACTGTATACCAGTAGTTCCCTATCTTTTTTAAATTTTGGCACCCCTTTATAGTGTTTTCCCACAGCACCCCAAATATGGAAAAATAAATACATAAATATGCTACTGAAAATACTATTTAAAAAGTTTAATGTTAATATTAATAATTACAAATTAAATTAAAACAAGGTAGTCTTCATGTTGTCCTTAAGTACAAATTGCCACCTAATTATTCAAGAGCCAGTAATAAAATAAAGTAATAAAATAGAAAACAGAGTCAACAGTGCTTTTGGTTTTTCAGTAACAGCAGCAAATAAACAAAAAATCATTATATAAATACATTAAAAATATAATCTATTGTGAAATAAAAAATAACATAACTGTGTGATTTAAATATACATTAATACTGATTTGATGCACTCAGTGTTTGACTGAGAAGTCAAACACTTTTTCTTGTCAATGTTGCTGTCTGATTCAAATTAAAGATAGACCTATACAGACAGCAGCAGGTTTATTAGTCTGCATTTACAAATTGCACAGATTTGAGATATACGATTTTTGTCCAGTCTACTTAGACTCACATAATACATTAACGGTTGTTACATTAATATTGCGACAAGACGGCGCAGATTTTTGTCTCGCCTGCTTACAATGTCATATTACATTAACGGCTGTGCTAACATTCGTTTTTCATCAAGAGGGGCAATTTTACCAAGAAGTGCATTTGACTGTTCACATGCGCAGCTGCATTCACTAGAAAATGCGAGCACTCTACGTAGAAATACAGTGTGCATGTGAAAACCTGAAATCAGCCGGATGTAGTCAAACAGTGTGCAGGTATTGCTGGTACTTTTAACATCGGTGGCTATTAAAATATTGAATTAAGCAGAGATTCCATAGTACCCCTAGACAGTCGTGGTGGCACCCAGTTTGGGAGCCACTGCTGCATACTGCATTTAAATGTTTAAAGTGTAAGTGGGAGGTTGACCAATTAAAAGAACAAGTCCCCATAGTGTGTGGGTTCATTGCAATGGGCATTAAATCTCTTAAACCCTCATCCTCCACAATATTATACGTTACTATCCATTTTGCTACAGCAATCATGAAGCCACATTTACATGATTTGTGCTGCTTTGAACTCCACATGAAAAGCACTTGCAGATAACATGTTGCTTTGCTTTTAACACTGGCACTGTCCGTATTATGATACTTAATCCAAATTTTCCGGTAAGATGAAAGTGCAATGCTGATGCTTTACTCCAGCGGGTCATGTGAATGGAGCTTATTATAAGTCCCATCTGGGTTTGTTTTGTACAAAAAATTTCCATCACTTGATCATTGACATGGAGTCGCTGTTATGTTTGTTTTGTGGGGTGTGCGTCAGTGTAATGACCCCTGACACATTGCAAAGGTTCCGCCCTCTTCCAGCTAGTGTTTAGAATTCACACGGAGCTGAATACATTCTCAGAAACTAAAGTCATATTGGTAAATGCGTTAATTGCGTTAAAGAAAAATTTACATTTTAAATTAATTGCACGCATTAATTTCGACTCTGTAATCTAATAAAGATATCTAATAAATATATAGTCTGCATGTGCTGCAAGCTTCAAGGTTAATAAACGCTCTGCTTTCTGTCATTCATTACACATACAGAGTGCTAGATACTCATGAGGTTTTCAGTGTAGGAGTGGCTGACACATTCCCTTTGAAGCACGCAGCACATGCAGACTGTATATTTATTTAATTAAATCTTACAAAAAAGCCTTGTGGTTTAATCTTAACAATAGGACATATCATGATTTTTATTTGGTTAATTGTGCATTCATACATAAATGTTATCCTAAATTTGTCAAATTATGTGACATTTAATCATTTACATATAATTCAGTTTTTATGGCTGTATTTCATACGTGTTTTCATACGTGAAATCATATGGCTCTAGGTTTGAGGTTGTTGTTGAAGCTGCCATATTTGATTTACAGAGTTTATTAATTATATAATTTGATTTGAGAGTTTATGAGGATTTAAATTTCAGTCTGTTCATCATTCAAAGTGATCGTATTGATACAGAAGACTGAGTCCTGTTCAGTTGGTGTTTAAGGTCATTAAAAGTTCAAATCTATTTAATGCGGCATATAATACAATTGAGATGGCAATGCATTAGATTAGAAAGATGATATGATTATTCAAAATATTTAGTAAGCGAGACAGATATGTTACTGACCATTAGATGCAAGACCATTGTATTTTTTTTATCACATTCTTTCTGATAATATCTTTCATGTCAGTAGTGTTTAAAACTGCTTGGAAAAAAGGGTAAATTCTTGCAGCATTATTGGCTGTTAACAGGTCGTGATGGAGAGTTAGTGGAGCGCTCTTGGAGCGAAAGAAAACAATGACACCCTGATTTTTCAAAAAACCCGCTCCTCGCTGTTGGCAAAATCATACCGCCATGCTCATATCTGGTCCTGTCAATTACTTTTACTGTGGTTTTATGGTGGTGTTTTTTATTTTATTTATTTTTAGCTTTTTTCTATCTTGACAGACTTGAGTAACATTTTACATGTTGTATGTCAAATAAACCCTGTGAAGATTTTTTTTTAAATATATATATATATATATAATTATAATTTTTTTTTTTTTTTTTATTCACCTGCTGTGTTCCATGGAAGAAAGTCATAGGGGTTTAAATAATGACGGTTTTCAATTTTGGGTGAACTTCTTTAATACCAAAAGTCAAAAGTACATTGTAAAGAATTAAAATCAAGGAATCTCAATGATGATTGACATGTCACATCTACACTATAGAATTAAGTATTCATTTTTGAATGTTTTGACATGGGTGGAATATGTTGAATAAAAGGCCATTTTCCACTGAAGTTATTATTTTTTTCGTCTCCCAAGATGTGGCTGCCGCAACCCCCCCTCTTTATGAATAGAAACTCTTTTAAAAGGAGTGGGTTGTAGCCACTCAGAGACTGAATCTGAAAGCAGCAAACCCATAGAGGCCAGTGTGGGAGCAGCTCAATGGATTTTCCAACTCGCTTCCCTCTCCGCTCCTCCCCTTTATCCTTACACTGGTATGCCTCTTGTTCTGTAGTGGATTCCGTGCTCAATCTGCAGGTCTCCTTGGCAAAGCTGTGTTTACTGGGGTAGAGGGGGAAAAAGGGAATGGATGATTGACAGCTGCCTCTCATTTTGCTGTGGGCTTCATTCTATTGTGCCACAGAGACTTCCCCTCAGTCTTATCACAAAGACAGCAGCTCTGAGGAAAAACTTGCCTGGGCCATTGCTAGTGAGGGTACCTCTTTATGAACGAGTTTTCATTCTGCCTGTTTCTCCTTATGGTTTCAAAATTGAGCAAAGCATGTCACTACTTGCATGTCCTGCTTGTGAAATACAAAAACAAGAACAATGATTTTGAAAACCATGAAAACTAGCAATATGTTAATGCACGCACAGGCATGTAAACTCCAAAGATGTCCTTGAGTTTGTTTTTCACAACCCAACCCTTACAAAAACACAGCATGGCAGTACCATCATGGTACAGTCATGGTTTCAGATGGTAATACAAAGGTACTTTCATATACAGTATACAATTGAATTGAATAATAACCATAAAAAATGTACCATAGTATTTACATGCAAATCCAAAATACTTAATTGCCATGGTACAAAAAAAACCCAAACATGGTACTTTTGTATTAGTGAAATTAACTTAATATAGTGTGAGAATCTTTTTATTTTTATTTTTTCTTGGTTAGATTGACTATAATTCACAAATGTATTCTGTTGCACAATAATGGCAAGAATGGTATAAATCTTCTGTGTGTTGACTGTCAGTTATCATCCGTAGAGTTTGGATGGATGCCATTTTCACTTTGTGATAAATGAGGTTCATGTTGAAAATGCCATTGATGAATGCAGTGAGAATCAAATGATCTGTAGGTCTTACGTCAAACACATTGTGTGTATTATATTACATGTTTGAGATAAAAAGCTGCTTTCATTTAAGCTTTAAAAATTTTGTACAGTATGTTCTGTTGTTGATTTTGCAAAGCTCAAACTGATTTCAGTTCTCCCAAATGAAGAAACTTAGCCTGTCTAAACCGATATCAGCAGTGTCAGACTTTTTGCAGTGAAGCCATAAAGACATTTTTTCAGTGTAGTCATTTACGAAATCAAGATTATAAGAAAAATGATCCATGAAAGTTTGTAGTAAAGTAATGTGCCATTTAAGCTGGTACATTATTGGTGAGCCCTGATGTCAAAGCAATGGAAAATGGTAAATCACTTTTGGTGTTCATGTGACAAGAATAACTTATTGATTGTTTTAGTGACAGTGGGATGATGCTCTCTGAAATGTGACTTTAGAGTGCAGAAGAGCTGTGAAAGACACAAAATGGACAGTTAGCAGACTAGACTTTGTGTTCAGCTGAGTTTGTTAATTTCTAACTGTTGTAAAGCAGCACAATGGGTAAATGTCATCTGATACCATCCCTGGACCATGGTACAGCTACAATTTTGTTAGGGTGCTTTAGTTTCCCCGTACAGCTAAGCTGATGTTTTTTCTTTTTTTCTTAAAAGAGCCCTATGCATTTTCCTAATGTCTGAAGTTTTGTTTTCCACATGACTTGATAGGATTCCCCTCGTGTGTTTGATGATAGATTTACATGTGTGAGTATTTGCATGTATATAAGCATATCTTCTTGTTTCTGTCCTTGTGTGATGAATGTGGCCATGTTTTATTGTCTCCCCCCGTTTTTCACTAATATTTTTCCCCAGAAGGCTTGCTTTTCATTAATCATGTACTGCTGTGACTTACGATCCAGTCTGCTTAGATGTAGTCATTGCACACCAGACCACTGCTTCACAACACCAGTGGTTTTACCTGCAACCTAATCATTTGCTCATTCTTGCACCACGTCTGTTTTCCTACTGCACAATTTCATTAATACAATCTTTTCAAACCTTTTCACAGCTGAAATCCACTTATCAGTATCTCCCATAAGGAAATTCAGACTGACGGGACTTTTCAGGGCTGAAATTAATTATCCTTAATATTGCTAAATGAGAATAGCCGGAAATGAATAGCAGCAGGGCTGACCCAGGAAAAGCACTTGTCTGAGATCATTCATTTCCATTCTTGTCTCGCTCAGCCGTCCTGGTGCCCCGAGCCTGAGGATTTTCTAGAATGCGTGATTGTGTTCTTACAGACATTTACTTCTCCATCACCACCCACACATCACACCAGCCTCCATCCCAGCCGGCCTGTCACGTCTGCAGTCTCACACACAGTCCAGTGCTCACAGCGCTGTTGCTGGGGGGAGAGGAAGTTTACCATACACATGTAGTAGTAACAGACTGTTAATTTGCTGTTTGGAGTAGTGGTCAACAGATGTGGGACTTTTAATGGACGACACCAATATATAGACAGCAGGGTAGCTGACAATTACCGATATGATACGATAAATACAATAGGGCTTGGTATCACCAACCACCTCACGATATGTATCTCAATACATATCTCATGAATTGATTCAATATATCACGATACATCAAAATATCATTATTAGATCGGGATTGAAAATGTGCCAAGAGTGTCCGTAAAAGGATTAGTGAATCATGCGGGTTCAGACTGCAATGAGAAGCACCGGCCTCATAGTTTGTGCTTATTTACACAACCTGCTTCTTTATTGCAATGTTAGACATGATATTAATACACCATAAGATGACAGGCAGAGGCTATTTGCACTAAGTGCAAATAGCAAGAGATACTATTTACACTAAGTGCAAATAGCTATAGATGCTATATCAGTATAGGGAGCTAAAGTAACAATAAAATACCGTAAGATAAAATATATCACAATGCATTGATATGATTGTATTGGCACAGCCATATTATAAAATTTAACAATACCAAATGAGATCTACACAAAAATACTGAAATTAACAGTTATATTACACAATATGTAATCAATTCACTAAAAATATTTAAAATACAGAAAATGTGTGTTATTGGTTGACAAGGCTGTTACTAGGTGTGATAACCACATGCCAATGTCGATGATCTTAAATTTGTCATAATATTGTCTAATTAATTGGTCTGGCCGATATATCAGTCTATCAAGAGTTTGGAGTGGGTTGTTTTTCTATTTAATATGTTTGTGGTAACAAAAGATCAGACAAATGAAATATACACATGAATACACAAAGGTCATTATTAAAACATATAAATATATATTTAAGTAAAAATGCATGGCATGACAGAGTAACAAATAAAATGCATGTGGTAGTGTTCTGCTATGAGCAAAGTTATGCTATATTATAATACAGAAGTGATTCAAAGGGTTCATTGTAGGACCTTAAGGCTTGTTTTTACACTTGGTTCAATTGCTTGGACCAAACCAGAGTTAGTTTCCTCCCCCTCCCGCTGCCCACGCTGGTCTCTGTTCACATTATATTATTTGGGTACGGACCGCGGTCCGCTTACGTCATCAGCGTGAGTACAAGCGGCAGCCATTTACCACTGTAACTAGGTAACAACTGTGTTAAGTGAAGCATTAAAGTTTGTCTCTGAATGTGCAATGATGTGATGAAAATTAGCGTTTTTTTTTTTTCTGCCACGATCCCGCGGATGCATTGAAAGAGATGTGAAGAATGTGAGCTGCTCTCTGAAGGAGGTGCATTTGGACACATGCAGGTATGAGAAATGCAGTATACCATAATAATTGTGATTGCGAGCCTGCAAAGACACTAATTATATATAATCACAAGCGGTTCACTTCCGTGATTTGGTACGAATATGTTCATATCGGCACATATCAGCACAACAACTTTAACTTTGTAAAAAAGAATCTAATTATTATAATTTTTTTTAAATGGTAGAAAGCAGTTTCTTCTGATTTCTGTTTAGTCACCAAATTTTAGTAATATATTTGCACATGAAGAAATTGTTATTATAGAAGAAGAAAATAACAGTACACACAGTAGTCCAGCAACCATGGATGGTGTTAGCAATCACATTTTCTCAAAAAATACAGAATCAAACCAATTGGACATACAGTGCATAGTGAATAAGACATCTACTTAGAGCACATGCGAAGCACTTTACGTTGAAGTTGCACATGCGCACTCATGAGGATCCAGAGCGAGCAGCAGCAGCAATCTACTGAGTTTAAACGGCTTGGATTGTCATGGAGTGACCGTCATGATTTGTGAATCAGAGGAACTTTTGATCATGATCCTGAAGTTTTGATTCTGGCTGATAGAATACGTGCTTCAGAGGAAGATATTAGATGAGCGCTCGATGGGAAGAAAACACTGGATTTTCGTGAGGTTTGTGAATTGCATCTGTTTAAACAAGATATCTGCATATTAGCAAACGGTATATAATAGAAGTTTTATAGATATTTGCCTTTTATCATAAGAAAAGAATGTTCAATCTGTTTAAACGAGATATGCGCACACTGTAAAAAAAATCCTGTTAAATTTATGGTAAAAATCTGACAGCTGTGGTTGCCAGAAATTCACTGTAAAAAATACAGTAACCACGCTTCAGGCTTTACAGGATGTAATTTTGATGCCTGTATATTGTACGGTGTATTACCATTTATATTATTAAATGATATAAACTTAATACTTTAACCTTCTGAAACTATAAAAATCTGCTTTTCACTTTATAATGTATTATTATTCACCATAGTATTTACAGATAGGCACATGATGACATGAAGTTCATCAGTAGTGGCCTTTCCAAGACCAATGACCAATAAACATGTAGAGACAGTGCTCAGTGTCACTCACACAAACACTAAACACCATCAGGGTAACACATGTGAAATTAAAATAATGCAATAAATATTAACTAAACTACATCAAATATAACACAGAACACCCCAATGTAGATAAGTGATATTAAAAATAAGAAGAAACAACTATTCCCATAAAATATAATGAAATGTGATGAGTAACACAGGGAATTCTGGGAACGGGCGATTTGTTTGTTTTTTTACCGTAATTTTAACAATAATGTACTGTAAAAGTACATGCACTCTCTTGTTAAGCGTAATATAAATTTTTACTGTTAATTATATGGTAAATCATACTTTTTACATATAAAAAATTTAATTTTTACAACATTGTACTGTAAAATTACATGTATATGTCTTTTTAAATATATTATACCTTTTTACCGGATGTTTTAAGGTAACTGCTCGTTTACCAATAAATTTTTTACTGTAGCATTTTTACAGTCTTTTACCGTTAAAATTAGACATTTTTTACAGTGCATATTTGCAGACAGTATATGATTTTACTTTTATTGATATTTGCATTTTTATCATTAGACGACAGTTAAAAGTTATAGGGAACTGTTTAGGAGAGAGAGGGAGAATGAAACAGGCAAGCACTTTTAACATTATAAGCTCAAACGCATCTGCCGTGGTTCTGATATGCGGACCGTTTAAATGTGACTGTTGCACACTGGTCTGTTATTGTAGTAACATGATGGCACATAACAACAAAACGAACCATGACTGGTCCTTTTACACGTCTCAGTCGCTTCACATGCAAGCAGGCGATTTTCGGCACCCTCAAGAAACAAATTGGCCAAACTGGAAAATGTATCGGCCGATTCAATAATTAAAAAAGATCTGTGATTTATCAGCCTTGCTTGGTTGAGGTTTATTCAAATCCAGAGAGGCGCTTTGATATTGCCTATCTTTCTTAGAAATTAACACTGCAAGTCTTGGCAGACAGAAGCTAAATTAGTTATGATACAATAGGACTCAATTCAGACTGAAAATAATTAAATACAATTTTCTTGGCCACGTTCCATCACCCATTTTGATATATTCACAAGCCCACAGAAAAACCAATATGACAGCCACTATGTAACAACAGTCTGTTTTGAGAAGCGGTGTTGCATGCTGTGAAGGTATTGATCCAGTGGTAAGGCAGATGATCTCAAAGATAAAGACAAAACAAAGATACTAAAGATAACATAAGCGCTCTCTCTCTCTCTCTCTCTCTCTCTCTCCAGAGTCAGTTCATGAAGAATCTCTCATTTCAGCTCACATGGCTCATTGTTGCCTCTGAGTATCGAGAAGAGGGTGAAAGTTCTTGATGTGCTGAATCATTATAAAAGGGAGAAGGATTGTCATAAATTATTCATGAAACTCTCACACCTGAATGCCTTCTTGGCACAGGGAGGAAAGGCTGGCCACTATCTTCTCAAGTTTTTGTGTAATCCAAGTAAAACTATTGATGGCTTTTTGACATTTTTCGTCTATAAATAGCAGCTATACAAGGATCATATTTTGAAAGATTATGTAGAAACCCAAATCTTGTTTTTTATAAACCAATGTCAAAAGATTCTGTGACTTTGTGACTTTGTCTCCTCCCAGCCTACATGGACAGCTTCACCTCGTCCTGTTGAGATCAGAGTTCTGCTCTTGATCTTAAACTCTGCCCCATGAATAATTATTTTCAGTTTTGTACTTAATATTGAGGCAGTGGTTTATTTTGCAGAAATTGCATTATGAATAATGGATGTTATTGGACTTTTTGCCCTGGTGTGGGACATTAGAAGATACAGTGTTTCGTGCCTCTGTATCTAGGCTAAAGGTGAAATCACAATTTCTGTGTTAATATCCTCCTGGTGAGTTTTTAGTGCCTCATTTTCTTTTTGTTGATGTAGTTGGTTTAGGCTTAGCCAGTTTGTTTTTATGAAGAATGTTAAGAATTTTACTGCTTCTACACTGACATGGATTTGAATCACCCGCTGATTGAAAGGTGTGACTGGAGAGGTCTTGAAGATGAGACAGGAAGTACCTGGGTAGAGTTCCAGGTGGGAAGCTGCACTGGCAACAGAGCAATGTTGCTTCTCTCAATGTGGAATTGTGCCTGTATCTGAATACTTCTGGATGTAGTTTTGTTTATTTGTTGCCACACTCCCTCTTGGTGCATTTTGAATAAAAACTGAACTGAGTGACAAGACCAGAACTTGCCACTTCAGGAGAAAGCAAAGACCGTTAATACAGACAGCCAGCTGAGTTTTTTCACTCTGCGGTCTCCAATAGTTACATCAATCACCTCACAGACACACTGATATCTGCTCACTTTTATTATACACATCTTAGGGGGAGTTAAAAGCGGCCTCTAGCTAGGTTAAGGAGTGGATCACTGTTAGAAATAATTTCCCAGCGGTGTCGATCCTTACTGCTGTTCCTCTCCCGGCCTTGCGCTCTACAGACGTTGCTCGGCCACGCCCCCATTATCACAACTGGTGTCATAAATTGTGCTTCTTTACCCCAGATTACGCTAAAACAATAATTTCTTTGTATAGCTTAAGTGCTTGCACTTCCTTTCTACATCTGTTGACTGTTGGGCCTTCAAATTTCTCCCATTGTTTTTCATAGAAGCGGCCCATCTCTGCTAAATAGTCTCTGCTTATATAAACATTTTCCCACCTTTGCTAATTTCAACAAACCACATATAAATATTGAAAGATGAATAAAACAATAATGAAAGCATTTGAACACCGTTAAAATTCCATGATGGGGAGACTGACCCACAGGCTTATCACATTCACCCAAAAAGGGAAATTCTGTCACTATTTACTCACCCTAATGTTACTCCAAACCTATATGATTTTATTTTGTCCATGAAAGACAAAAGGTGAAATCTATTTTTAATAAAGAAAAGTGCTTGCGTCAATAGGTTCTCATCGCTTCAGACGTCATGACGTCATATTAAAGCACTTTGATACTTTTTATGATTTGATAAAACAACTTACATTTATTGTTGTTCAATTAACATATTAATTACTTTTACTGGGGTTGTATGGTGTGTTTTTTTTGAGCTTGACAGAATTCACAGAAGTCATAATTTCCTACATTATGGCAAATAAACCCTCGGAAATCACCTTTTTTTGTTCCACCAGGGCAGTCTCACATAAGAAATGTATCACTGTTGCGACTTTTTGCCTGCATCATAAAAATGTCCTTTCTCACCTCAGTTTGGACAGTTTCGCATGTTTTTAGCAAGGATATTTTTCATTAAACTTATAAATATAGCTATTAGTTTAGTTCCATCATACTATCATATGGACATTTTAGATCCCCGTACCTGACCCAGTTAACCAATATAAACCATGTAATAGGTAGGTGAATGTAGTCATAATAATTTTATTTACATTACACTATTAGAGCAGGGCTCAATGCTAAGGATTTTTTCTACTGGCCCGGTCGGACCAGTGCTTCAGATTTTTACTGGCCCTGCCAAGATTTTGACTTTGTCCAGCACAAAAATTATAAATAGCTGTTTTTACCATCATGGCTTTAAAAATGTGTCCGAAGATAAATATTTTTTTACATATATTATGTTTTTAAGGCAATGTCCCACAAAATTGAATCACATTTATAATTTGCAAGATATGATTATGTCTTATGTAATCCCATATAAGCACTTTACAGATATAAATTCATAAATACATCATATTAACCTCAGCCGTCTTGCCATTTACACGTGTTTTTAAGTGAAGAGTTCTGTGGAGGAGATGATGTGTTTTCTGTCACCCGTTTAGTCATGCTGTCATGCAACTTTTGGCCATGTGTAGTGTATTCACACACAGGACCAAAGATTAGACCAAAGAGTTAAAGATGTGATTATTGTCTGAATGTAATAAACATATGAATCCCTGAGAAGAGACTTGCTACCAAATCGGTTGTGACGTGTAATATACATTAGAGAGATATTAAGCCTAATCTGTGAATTAAGAATGTGTATATAACATGAAATCAGACAACCTAAAGACCAACACAGACTGATGCACAAAAACAAAAATACCTGTACGGTCCAGAAATGATAAATGTAACTGGTGATTCATGAGGATGATATGAAGTAGACTGTTTGACTATTCATCTTCACCCTGCAGCTGAACAGCTCTGATAATAATAGCCTAAAAGCCATAGTGATCTTGCTTCTTTTCATATCAAACGCTATTATTATGTCGAATTAATGTTTACATTTTGAAACAAACCTAATTAAATCTATACTTACATTTTGGATATTGAGCAGCTTGTGATTTCCAGACACGTGTATAACTGGGGTGTAACAAAGTTTATTACGTCTCATTTGGCGCTTCATCTCTAAATGCGAATTAATGAGAGAAAATGTTTACAGTGGGAATAAAACTTGCGCTCTGTCCCTTTACGAGAGCACATGCATGTTAAACAGTCTACGCTGCACGGAGAGAGATGATGATGAGACATATACACAGAGAGACATGAATTGTCAGTCCTATTGAAAGAAACAGTTGATTTCTTGTGTTGCAATGTGTGGATTACTGCTTTTAACCAACATGTAAAAATGAAAAATGTGGGGATATCACGCACTGTGAACACGGAATGTGAAGGGATACTTAAAATGTTGCGCAAGACATGCAATCCCGCTACGAAATTCATTAAGTGGGTTTTTCCCTTCTATTTTCTACACATTGGTAATAGCTGCAGCTAAGACACTTGGAAATGAGCGAGGAGAGTGCACTCGGTGTCTGCAAGCGACTGTGCCTTGACGCGTCCAGTATATTATACGCTTGCGCATCTTTGCGAGCTAACTAGAATTGCGCTCGCTCGTCAGTTAGAATACTTGGTTAGCTCAGTGTAATTGTTGTGCTCTCTCACTTGCACTAATGTTATAAATGCAGCACTGGCCCGATCGGGCAAGTGACAGTTCTAGCAACTGGCCCGAATCTCTCTCTCACTGGCCCCGGGCCTTCGGGCAGTCCATATTGTCGAGCCCTGTTAGAGTGATATTTTTGAACACCTAACCCTATCTCTATGCCTATATTCAAACAACAATATAAAAGACATAACAAGCAGATACCAGTACAGACACAATCATTTATTCATAAAATGGCAAAAAACCATAAAAGGTATACCTGCATTTAAAGTCTTCTTAAACCATACAAACGTTTCATGTGAGGAACAGAGTGAAAATGAATGATTTAATCGCTTGAAATCTTCCTTTCCATGAAGACCGTTGCATCGCATTTAAAATAAATATCAAGACATTAGAATGTTGCAATCATTTCGAAAACATGCGAGAGCTAATGGCACTTGACTTCACTGATGTGTCTAAGATGTCGTAATGCTCGTTGAGGCAGTAATTTTGAATGTTTAAATGAGCGCGGGCCAGGATTTGACTGTTACGGCGAATGGGGATATTGATTGTTGCCTTAAAACATTTACATTTGGGTCTGATCATGCAGAACAATCACACAACTTTGGAAGATCTGGAATACAGCAAACAAATAGCATGGATTATTTTTATGAACATTTTTATGGTGCTTTTCTCATTTCTTGAGCCACAACTGAGACTATTATGAAAGCTCCCTTAGTGTCTCGCAGCAAACGAAAGAATGAGCAAATAAGCAAAACATAAAGCAATAAGTAGCCTAAATGAAGACAGAATTTTAATTTGATTTATTTTTAAATGTATCTTGTGTAAATGAACTGAATACGGCGTCAGAGTGACATTTTAAATGTGGACAAAGTGCGACATTCTGGCGATGCAGACAATGGACCAAGGAGGACGTTTTGGCAGCACAGGTTGTTGAAAGTGGCTGTAGGGATGTATCATTGTGTGTGTGTGTGTGTGTGTGTGTTGGTTCCAAAGAAGAAAAGTCATATGCGTTTAAAGCAACATTAGGGCAAGTAATTAGTTACAGAATTTACATTTTTGGGAGAATTATTCCTTTAATATGTTCACATGACATAGTTTAGTCGTAGTGTTAGCTAAGTTGTCACTGTAAAGGGAGTCAGCTGTAAGCTGGGTACCCATGTCATAACTGAGGAATTTGTTTGTAACAGTCTTGCAGAATTGAAGCATTGAGGTCTGTAGTGTAAAACTGAAAATCAGTGACTTAGTTTTACAAGTGTCGTACTGAAAAGTGTTCCTGCAAATTTCAAACCCTGCGACGTCTTCATGCTTGCGAGACCTGTGCAATTAGGTCTTCACACGTCCCATATGAGGTCTGTGACATTGTCAAGGTGTCACACCGCACAGCATCCATTAGCATGTTATTCTCACTCACACAACTGTGTAACACTCTGACAACAGTCAGAAATAATAACCACTTCAGGCCACACTCTGTTCCTCTAATAATCAACTGTTAGAAGGACTCATATGCTGCCTATTTCCGGATGTAATTTTGTATTGTTTATCCCATATGTCTAGAAGCATATGAGACTAATTTTTGTTGCATCCCTCAAGTAAGTGAATCACAAGACACCAGGGCACAAAATTAACTTTTTTTTTTTTTTTTTTCCCCACAAAAAAGCATGTCTCCACGCATGGGCAACAGATCATCACTGAACCTCTGAACACACAGCAAATCAGACACGCATTAACGTCTTTTCCTTCATCTGTTCTTCAACATTATAATCAGGTGTGTTTAGGCACACGTTTGTGTCTCTAAAGGTGTTTCTTGTCATATGTCACTCCGAGACGTCTTACAGGTTGAATTAGCAAAATTACCCCCAGGGCTCAAATACCTGCAATTGGCATGTGGGAATGTCATTTCCTGCAACGGTCACAGTGATGTTTGTACATCGAAATTCCGCAGGTGAAGAATGCGTAGGCGGAGGTGAAGCGAGTGTGAAACCTGCAAAAATTACTTGTCAAGCAGCATCTTTTTTTTACGCTGTACTATGCTGTTTTATACTGGTGGGAAATTGTTTTTATTCTGTTACAAATCGCAGTTCTTGAGACAAACAATTTTTTAAATCTGATGAAAAATCTATTTTTAATACACGTTTCGCTTAATATGCTAATTCAGTTTACTCATGCATCTTCTGGAATTACAGTTTGATACAAAAACAAGTTTATTAATTTGATTTGTTCATCTGTATCTATTGGTTTAATAATTTTCAGCTGCACTGTAAAGTGAATAAAAGTGTGCGGGAATTTCCCACGCTATGAACTTGGAACTTGCGGGAATGATTAAAATTGTGCGCTATACCCGCAATACTGCGCCAAATGTCAGACGCTGACAAGGTCTAGCTCAGACAACACATCGACTAGTCAACCATGAAAAGTGGAAGTATTGAACATAAACCTGCAAATGCTGTATTACAGAGTGATAGAAATGCCATGTCAAACACAACTGTTTTTCAGTATACATTGCATTACTATGAGAAAAAAAAAAAAAGATTAAACACTGCTAATTGTATTGTAACATCAAATCACAATGCTTACAGAATTGCAATTCTTTAAAAATTGCAATATACACTACCGGTCAAAAGTTTTGAAACACACTAATTCTTTATTAGAATTTTTTATCACATTTTAGAATAATAGTAAAGTCATCAAAACTATGGAATAACATAAATGAAACTATGGGAATTATGTTGTGACTAAACAAAATCCAAAATAAATAAAAACTGTGTTATATTTTAGCATCTTCAAAGTAGTCACCCTTTGCCCAGAATTTGCAGACAAGTACTCTTGACATTTTCTCAACCAACTTCTTGAGGTATCACCCTGGGATGATTTTTAAACAGTACTGAAGAAGTTCCCATCTATGTTGGGCACTTATTGGCTGCTTTTCTTTATTATTTGGTCCAAGTCATCAATTTCAAAAAAATATATTTTTTTAATTAATTCTATTTTAGTTTTATAATTAAATAAATTAATGTGGTGGCACAATTATATTTTTGTCTACAAAACTAATTTCAAACATTTAAGCATACGCCTTCAGATCAAAAGAGTTTTAAGATCATGAGAAACATTTCAGTCAGATGTTTCAAAACTTTTGACCGGTAGTGTATATTAAATCTGCTACTAAATATTGTTGTAATATCAAATCAGGAGATCTGTAGCAATTCTGGGTGAGTGAAGTTTGAAAGAAACTCACACGAATATGATTTGTTTGTCCATTGTGAATATATATATATTTTTAAATCTGTTGGATTAACATAAAAAAAAAAAAAAAAATATGTACATCGGTTGCACATATTATTGTTATGTTTACTCAACATTATTTATCTATGTTTAAGTTGCCTAATTTATATTTGTTAAACAAACATGATTTTTATGTTGTTTTTATGCTTTTCATTCTTGTTAGTATTTATAGTTACCTCCTGTTAATTTAACATTCATTAATTGTTTAAGTGAAAGCTTTTTTTATGTTAAGTGTATTGAATTACCATGTGTTAAACCAACATAGTTATTTTGTTAATTTAAAATTTTTCTTTAATGTTTAGTATATTTAATATCTGCTTAACCAGTATGTAAAATATATGCAGTGGTGTTCCGATAAATAAAACTAACCTGATAAAATAATCTCACATTATACTTATAAAGCTTCGGCATACCATAAGCTGACTTTGGTCAATAAATAAATGCATTTTGTACCATCCCTCTACTTGATGTATTCCTATCTACAACATTAATACTGTACATTTTTAAAAGCAGTAAGGCAGTAAGCAAAAACATTTCTTGAATCAAATGACTGTATTTTGTTCAACAGTACTCAGCTGTATCACTGGACTTCCAATCCATACAATAGAGGAGCAAGTTACACTCATAGATCACCTGTTTTAAATGCATCTGTTAAAATATATCACAACACAGTGCCTCAAAAACATGCTGCTGGGCCCCTAATGCAACACCATTAGTCCTTAAAATATAATCTTTATGTCAAAAAATAAACTTACATTTTTGTCATTGTAAGAGCCATTATGAAAATAAGGCACTATGGCAACAGGAAGTGCAATTAGTAAAATATCACAAAGCAAAGCAGTACAAGGTGTGGCTATTAATATTGCTAATGAGACTAATGCTGGTTCGACTTAAATAAGCCACACTTCTTACAGCAGGACTCAAACCCCTTATGAGAGCATAATGAACTGACCAGAAATCTAAGAATATAATTGAACAATGATTGCTCCATAATAGTATTAACTAGGGATGGGCATTCATTAATAATTTGGTATTCGAATATTTAAGCATGTAAAAAAAAACAAATACTCAAATATTCTATTATTTAAATGAAGGTAATTAATGAGAAAGAGATATTGTAAAATGTATTTTTTTAGTCATAAATGTTGCATCACCATTAAAAAAAAAAAAAACAAGCTTCTAATTACATCCAAAACAAGCTTATCTGTTTTTTTTTTGTTTGTTTTTTTTGTGAAAACATTTAAACAAGCAATGCGTGAAAACAAAAAAAGTACAGAATGAAAGCATTTCAGCTCATGCAAAGCAAAGAAAGTAAAGTAGACTGACGTAATTAACGTACAGGACGACTATAAACACTCATCATATAATAGTTATGTTTATATTGTATCTCATGTCATGTTCTTGTTGAGAAAAACAAACATATCCACATGCTCAGTAAACTATACTCATTTATACACACCAGTTTAATTGATGGAATGTCCCTCCACTAGCAAAGTCTTTCTTGGATGCCATGTTTGTTGTTTACAGAAGCATCGCAGGGATTATGTTGCAATGGGGATGCTGCTTTCTGATGAGTTGCACCTATACGGGAGTAAAGAGCACATCGCTTACACAGTACATTTAAACAGGAGCCCAGCTTTCTCGCATTAAGCCACATTCTGGCAATAACCTGCTTTTTGGTGTCCATCTAAACGTACTGACAGAACTGTTTGCTCATCAAATGTGATCAACTTGTGTCCACACTCAACAGCGCCACCCAGTGCATTCTGTTATAACTGTGAGTTTTAGTTTGTGTGTTCAGGATTTAATATGCATCGCACTGTATATATGGCCAGTAAAGTAAAATTTTGCGAAATTCGAATAGTATTTTTACTTTTCGAATATTTTATTGCAAAACGAATACTCAAGTATTCGACTACTCGTGCACATCGCTAGTATTAACAGGCTCAAAGTTTAAGATAACATTACAGTATTACACAATAAGAACTGTGACAGTATAAAGTAAATTATTAATAATGCAAAATTACCCGTAAACCGTAAAAGGGCCATCTTGACTTTGGTCAGTAACATTAATGAAAATAAAAAAATGCAATGCAAATTTGACAAGGGATTGTCAAAAAATACCAACAGTACACATGGTATACACATCACTAAATCAATCAAATAAACAGTGGCCAACATACCCTTTATTAAAAGTTTCACTCCGTATGTGCTGTATAAGTAAGCTTTCTGTGTGTGGGTGTGTGAAATGAAAAATAAATAATGGTCCTTATTCCAAGAGGCAAACACGGGAAACTACCTTGTGCCTGCCTGTCATAACATGGAAACTGCTCACTCATAGAGTCTGTTCCTGAGAACTTGTGCTTTCTTTGAAAGTGTGCTGCCTTCCAGCTCCATGACCATTTTCTGCAGTACCTCAAATGTATACTTCAGTTCAGGTGGGTAGTTGAGGTTCAGAGCATACATTAGTCCAAATAACAGTGCAGCAGCTAATGCAAAGTTATCTAAATCTTGTAAGACCATCTGGCCCTCAAGGACAATCCCAATGTACTTTGGTCTGTCATAGGCATCTCGGTGTTTGAGAACGTAGATTCCCACCGTGGTGGTCTCAGTGAATCCTTGGATGAAGGCTTCGGCGCAGCCTGGAGAATGCATATTCACAAAATGAGATTCAGCAGAACACTGGGCACTGCTCTGGGAATATTATACCGAATGTAATTTCAATAATTTAATAATGTAGATATCATGAGAAACGTGAACTTGTGTATAATGAGTATGAGAAAGATAAAGTTTGAAAGTACTGAACCTTTATATTTGTACTCACCACATACTCTCACACTAAATTGTCCGAGTCCTCGTTGAGGTACACGCAGAGTCCCTTGATAATACATTCTCGTCCAATATCAACATCATCATCCTGGCCAAGGGTGACAAGCAGAGCAAGTTTTTTTGTTTTGTTTTTAGAATCATTTTTCCCCAATCAAATGTGTACACCAAAAACAAAATTCTGTTTTACTTGAGCCATGGGTTCCATGATGGTCTGCAGTCTTCTTCCTATCTGTCCTCCTTGCTTTTGAAATAGCTTTAGAAATTTGTCAGACAGCTCATCTATCTGCTACAGAAATCTGGACTGTAGGGGCATGGTGGTAATGTGCTTAAATTCGGCATTTATCTGAAAACAAGAGTGATCACATATAAAAAATACTGTCGAAACACAATTCTGAAAGGCACACATTCAAAAAGGGTTAAAAACTATTCCCATTAAATCAGTAAATTCAATTTAAAAACCTAGAATGTTTTTGTTATAACTTTTCTTATAATATTATGATTGTCCTAGTTTTTAATATAATTTATCCAACCCTACATTTTGTTTTGCTGCTACAACTAACTTGTTTTCAGTCAGTGTACATGTAAAACAGATTGAAAATCCTGTGTCAACAGGTCTGGCTTATACAAGCTTCCTGTGGAAAAAAAAAAAAAAAAAAAAAACAAAAAAAAAATCAGGAATTTCCAAAAATGTAAAATAGTCAAATGATCAAGTTAAACTTGGGTTATTAGACAAGCCCCAGGTGGTGATTTAAAAAACAAACAAACATCCAAACCAAGAAAATTTTAAACAATTTGCAATGATGAGTTTTGACAATTTCCTCAAAGCTGCCGCTGCACTGTTAACATATTCAATTCCAAAATACCTGCATTGAAACAATGACCTACACATTTTTTTATTAATGACATACCTCGTTTACGTCAAAGAGTGCTGGCCATCTTGCCCTGAAGTGTTGGATCATGGGGGTGTCACAAACCACTTCATATCTCCTATATGCAAATGTCTTTTCCATTTTCATCCTAACCACCTCCCTGTTGTTGTTGTTGTTCTTCACATTTGAAAGAAGTGCCACTCTCAGACTCTCAAGGCTCTCATCAAATTCCCTGGTGGGATAGGTGGGGCAGTAGTTTACTTCAGACCGCCATGGTCTTTTGATGGCGGAAGCAGCACTTGATTTGCCCTCCGGTTTGTGCTTAACATAGTTTACAATCACCTCAGAACATCCCAGTTTTCTCAAGTGAGTGCGGTAAATTGCGAGTTTATTCTTTAAGCTAGCTTTCCAACCAGCATATCCTGTCAGGGAGTCTTTCTCAGTGAGACAAGGATGTTTAGAGATGAGGGCCTCTCCAACTGTGTTAAACTCTTTATCAGTGACAAACTTTGAATCTGACAGTTTCTTGAACCAGGCCTTCAAGAATGTTCAACTTCAGTTTAGGATCTGGAGTAAGCAATGTACCCTTCTCTTTGTATGCTGTATTGCCTCGCTCAAGTTTCAGCTCTGCATCAAAGCAAAACTGAGGAACACAGAAGATGCTGGGACAAAATTGCCTAGAGCTGGATGTCTCTGACTCTCTTGAAGAGAGTATGTCAGTGTCAGCACACCCATTAGACAGGGATGAGGATTCATCCAGAGAGGAATGGCATAAAGCAGTAGCTAACTTTAGTTTTAAAGTAATTACATTTTTCCCAGAGGTAGGTAAAGCTTAAGAGAATTCTTAATTTTAAAAATAAACTGATAAAAATTAATTATTAATTTAACATTTATTTTTCCAACTGGTTGGTGAAGCATTAGAGAAATAAGGTGATTTCCAACATATGTTAATCTGAGACAGCTAATCCACATGGCATTTCAACCACCAGAAATATAGACACTTATGCATTTAAACATCAAATGTTTTAAAAAAGAAATACTTTTATTTCCTATGTATATAATATCTGAGACAGCTCATCAAAATGTCAATGTCAAAATTAAAAATGACTTTAAAAATGAGTATAATTAAGACTTTCGGGTTATGCTCACCAAATCCACAGATGCAGATCATTCAAAGCAAAGCAGTCATCAAAAGCTTTGACTAGAGAAACATCAGAGACATACATGTGAATGCAACCACATAAATAAACGTTAATTATATGTTGCCTTTGAATAATACTTGTAATTACGTAGATTTTACTTTTTAAAAATTATACTAAACTTTCAATTAATTTCATTTTTCCACCAAATAACTGAATTTTCCCACTTCTGTGTAGCCTATCTGAGATAGCACATACAAATGTTCCCTGAAACACCTAAAATTAAGATAAAAATAAAATAATGCAATTAAAAGATCTGAATAATACTCACCACTACTACCAAACTGCATTCAAAGCAAAGAAGTCTTGACAGGTGTCAAGGTGTGTCTTGACAGGAGGAACACCAGATATCTATGCAGCAACAAAATTAAATGTTACTTTTGCATAAAAAAAAAAAAAAAAGATATAAGAAAGGACATTAAAAAACAAGCCATATACTGCCCTTTTCAATAGTAAAATTGACTATAAACACAGTCAATATCACAAATTTTTTTTTTTGGTTATACAGCCTAGCCTGCCCCTGATTGAATTTTCTTTGTTTTGTGGCAGCAGGCATGTTTCAACAAGTCAACGCTAACGTTATGTTACATCACCTCCCCCACCCTGCATTAGTTGGTTTAATTTTTAAGACACTGTTGGTGCCACCAATTAACATTAGTCTCTCTCTTACTGATGTGAGTTTGTTCTAGTTAGTCGACATACACAGAAAAAATACAGGTGCATCTCAATAAATTAGAATGTCGTGGAAAAGTTCATTTATTTCAGTAATTCAACTCAAATTGTGAAACTCGTGTATTAAATAAATTCAGTGCACACAGACTGAAGTAGTTTCAGTCTTTGGTTCTTTTAATTGTGATGATTTTGGCTCACATTTAACAAAAACCCACCAATTCACTATCTCAAAAAATTAGAATACATCATAAGACCAATAAAAAAAACATTTTTAGTGAATTGTTGGCCTTCTGGAAAGTATGTTCATTTACTGTATATGTACTCAATACTTGGTAGGGGCTCCTTTTGCTTTAATTATTGCCTCAATTCGGCGTGGCATGGAGGTGATCAGTTTGTGGCACTGCCGAGGTGGTATGGAAGCCCAGGTTTCTTTGACAGTGGCCTTCAGCTCATCTGCATTTTTTGGTCTCTTGTTTCTCATTTTCCTCTTGATAATACCCCATAGATTCTCTATGGGGTTCAGGTCTGGTGAGTTTGCTGGCCATTCAAGCACACCAACACCATGGTCATTTAACCAACTTTTGGTGCTTTTGGCAGTGTGGGCAGGTGCCAAATCCTGCTGGAAAATGAAATCAGCATCTTTAAAAAGCTGGTCAGCAGAAGGAAGCATTAAGTGCTCCAAAAGTTCTTGGTAAACGGGTGCAGTGACTTTGGTTTTCAAAAAACACAATGGACCAACACCAGCAGATGACATTGCACCCCAAATCATCACAGACTGTGGAAACTTAACACTGGACTTCAAGCAACTTGGGCTATGAGCTTCTCCATCCTTCCTCCAGACTCTAAGAACTTGGTTTCCAAATGAAATACAAAACTTGCTCTCATCTGAAAAGAGGACTTTGGAACACTGGGCAACAGCCCAGTTCTTCTTCTCCTTAGCCCAGGTAAGATATGCCTCTGACGTTGTCTGTGGTTCAGGAGTGGCTTAACAAGAGGAATACGGCAACTGTAGCCAAATTCCTTGACATGTCTGTATGTGGTGGCTCTTGATGCCTTGACCCCAGCCTCAGTCCATTCCTTGTGAAGTTCACCCAAATTCTTGAATCGATTTTGCTTGACAATCATAAGGCTGCGGTTCTCTCGGTTGGTTGTGCATCTTTTTCTTCCACACTTTTTCCTTCCACTCAACTTTCTGTTAACATGCTTGGATACAGCACTCTGTGAACAGCCAGCTTCTTTGGCAATGAATGTTTGTGGCTTACCCTCCTTGTGAAGGGTGTCAATGATTGTCTTCTGGACAACTGTCAGATCAGCAGTCTTCCCCATGATTGTGTAGCCTAGTGAACCAAACTGAGAGACCATTTTGAAGGCTCAGGAAACCTTTGCAGGTGTTTTGAGTTGATTAGCTGATTGGCATGTCACCATATTCTAATTTTTTGAGATAGTGAATTGGTGGGTTTTTGTTAAATGTGAGCCAAAATCATCACAATTAAAAGAACCAAAGACTTAAACTACTTCAGTCTGTGTGCACTGAATTTATTTAATACACGAGTTTCACAATTTGAGTTGAATTACCGAAATAAATGAACTTTTCCATGACATTCTAATTTATTGAGATGCACCTGTATGCCTGAGGGATTGCACACAATTCGAAAAACATTTATATACATCATAATATACAACGGCGGCCAAAGCTAGTGTTATTGTTAGCTAACTTGAGCATTAGCACTAACTTTGCCTTTCCATCATGTTGCTCGATATAACCAGTACATAAAAAAACATTACCTCCGTGAAAATTACACATTCAAAGGGGCTACTCTCTGTTCTTCACTGGCATTTCAGTTTGAAGTTGTTTTTTTTTTGTTGTTTTTTTTGGATTTTTCCCCTTTTTCTACCAATTTGGAATGCCCAATTCCCAATGCGCTGTAAGTCCTCGTGGTCGCATAGTGATTCGCCTCAGTCCGGGTGGCGGAGGACAAATCCCAGTTGCCTCCGCGTCTGAGACAGTCAACCTGTGCATCTTATCACGTGGCTTGTTGAGCGTGTTGCCACGGAGACATAGCGTGTGTGGAGGCTTCACGCCATCCACCGCGGCAACCACGCTCAATTCACCATGCGCCCCACCGAGAACAAACCACATAATAGCGACCACGAGGAGGTTACCCCATGTGACTCTACCCTCCCTAGCAACCGGGCTAATTTGGTTGCTTAAGAGACCTGGCTGGAGTCACTCAGCACGCCCTGGGATTCGAACTAGCGAACTAGCGAACTCCAGGGGTGGTAGCCAGCGTATTTTACCACTGAGCTACCCAGGCCCCCTCAGTTTGAAGTTTTAATTATCTTCACAGTGTAGAGCTCCGGACCCACAATAACTTTTCCAGAGCGAGAGACCAAATGGCGTGGACTGTGGTGCAGTTTGTTTTCCCTCACGAAGCGTACGTGTATTCCCAGGGGGCGGAGTTTACGTAGAAAACACATCTACTTTCTTACGTTTCAACATGACTAATTCTAAAAGATTGAACATCCTTCAACAATAAATGAATGGTGCAAGACTAAAATATGTTTAGATGAGAAATATAAATTAATCATGTAGGAAATACAACTGCATATTTGCAAATTCAACAATCTCCCTATTGCCCTTTTTTCAGTGTTTACGAAACCCTACCACACAGAGGTCACTGCCAAACCAAGCAACTTCCTATTGGTCAACAGTGCACATATGTGTCTTCAAAGTTGACCAAAATTGAACCCTACATGAATTCTTGTAGGGACATTTTCCCAGTAAAATTACTCCTTACGTGGAATCCCGTTGAGACGACTGTGTTTCACCAACAGAATTTAACCGTGTGAAAAGGTAAATGAGATCGCGCCTTTAGTCTTACTCTAACAGAAATGTTTTCAGAGTTTTATTTTTATATTTAGAAATATACCTCAAATGTCTTTTGGAGAAGTGTTATGTGTCTCACACACTTTGATACGTCAAGCCATGGTGCTTAGGCTGGCAGTTCAAGTCTGGCTCTTGATATTTTCTGGTCTCATTCCTCAGTCTTCTTCCCATCATTTCGTTCCCCACTCATTCTATAATTAAAAGTGTCAAATATAAGAATGTCACTTATATGACCATTTCAATGTAGTGTATCTCAACAGTGAATGTGGTGTCCCATTTAGAGAAAGAATGGGAGTTACGGACCTGATTCATTTAATAAAACCCCAAAAATTAACCTTCACGCTTGTTTGCAGATAAGCTAACAAATAATTTGGTAACACTTTACAGTAAGGTTACATTTGTTAACATTAGTTAAATGCATTAGGTATCATGAACAAACAATTAACAATATATTGTTTACAGCATTTATTAATCTTTGTTGATGTTAATAAAAATACAATTGTTCATTGTTAGTTCATGATAGTTCTTAGTGCGTTAACTAATGTTAACTAATACAATTTTTGATTTTAAAATGTATTAGTATATGTTATAATTAACATTTACTAAGATTAATACATATTGTTTTACTCATTTTGTTCATTGTTTTTTAATGTTAACTAATGTTATTAACTAAAGTAAACAAATGGAAACTTATTGTAAAGTGTTACCAATATTCTTTTTTGTTAGATCTTCAAGATGCCCAAGTCATTGTCTCTATGTATGCTTTGGCCATTTTATTCAAACAATATCACACAAGCAAAAGAGCAGTTTTTAGTTCAGTAGCATGATTGCAAGTGTGATATTGCTATTATACAGCAGTTCTATAAACAAGAAGTAAATACTGAGTAACTCATGTTTCATACAAAATTTGTTGGTAGGCTATATTAGTTTCTTAGTTGATATATTTGCTGCCAGTTTAAATACTTCTTATAAGAAGGCAAAGCATTAAGCTTTATTTTTCATTTGTACTTTTTATATCCAAGTTGTTTCATCCCAAGTTTGGAAGCAGTAAGAAAGGTAAAATGGTCAGGAACTGTTATTTTCTGGACCAATAAAGATGAACCTAAAACTTTAAGTGGTTCCCTTGTCAACATGTCTTAGTGTTCTGAGGTGTAGGTTCAGCACCTGATTCTTGATCTGAGCTTTGCCCACACATTTGAGCTTTTGAAAGCTCACTAAGAGGGTGCTATGCTGTCAAGGTAGGTTTTGAGAGGCAGCCTGGATCTTTGGCGCAGGTAAGTTTGAATTAGTCTACAGCGAATCAGAATTGTGCAGTGTGATGGCTGCTGGGTGATTTTATGGGTTCTGACAGAGCTGTTGTGACCCCTATATCTTCCTTCATGCCCTGCATGTCTTCTAGTACTGTGTGAACATTCCCCTATATTCACCTGCACTCAGCAACAGGGCAAACTTGGTCAAGGCAAGAGAGGCCTAATTAACTAGCGTATGGGAGGCGCATACAGATGCAATTAAACGAATGTCAAACTAGATTTGCAGTTGAAGTCAGAAGTTTACATATACCTTAGCCAAATACATTTAAACTCAGTTTTTCACAATTCCTGGCATTTAATCATAGACAACATTCACTGTCTTAGGTCAGTTAGGATCACTACTTTATTTTAAGAATGTGAAATGTCAGAATAATAGTAGAGAGAATGATTTATTTCAGCTTTTATTTCTTTCATCACATTCCCAGTGGGAGTTTACATACATGTTGTTAGTATTTGGTAGCATTGCCTTTACATTTTTTAACTTGGGTCAAACATTTTGGGTAGCCTTCCACAAACTTCTCACAATAAGTTGCTGGAATTTTGGGCCATTTCTCCAGACAGAACTGGTGTAACTGAGTCAGGTTTGTAGGCCTCCTTTCTCGCACACGCTTTTTCAGTTCTGCCCACAAATGTTCTATCGGATTGAAGTCAGGGCTTTGTGATGGTCATTCCAATACCTTGACTTTGTTGTCCTTAAGCCATTTTGCCACAATTTTGGAGGTATGCTTGGGGTCACTGTCCATTTGGAAGACCCATTTGCGACCAAGCTTTAACTTCCTGGCTGATGTCTTGAGATGTTGCTTCAATATATCCACATAATTTTCCTTCCTTCATGATACCATCTATTTTGTGAAGTGCACCAGTCCCTCCTGCAACAAAGCACCCCCACAACATGATGCTGCCACCCCCACGCTTCACGGTTGGAATGGTGATCTTCAGCTTGCAAGCCTCACCCTTTTTCCTCCAAACATAACGATGGTCATTATGAACAAACAGTTAAATTTTTGTTTCATCAGACCAGAGGACATTTCTCCAAAAAGTAAGATCTTTGTCCCCATGTGCACTTGCAGACTGTAGTCTGGCTTTTTTATGGTGATTTTGGAGCAGTGGCTTCTTCCTTACTGGGTAGCCTTTCAGGTTATGTCAATGTAGGGCTCGTTTTTCTGTAGATATAAATAACTGTTTACCTGTTTCCTCCAGTATCTTCACAAGGTCCTTTGCTGTTGTTCTGGGATTGATTTGCACTTTTCACTCCAAACTACGTTCATCTCCAGGAGACAGAATGCGTCTCCTTCCTGAGCGGTATGATTGGTGTTTATACTTGCGTACTATTGTTTGTACAGATGAACGTGGTACCTTCATGTGTTTAGAAATTGCTCCCAAGGATGAACCAAACTTGTGGAGGTCCAAAATGTTTTTTCTGAGGTCTTGGCTGATTTTTTTTTTTTGATTTTCCATTGATGTCAAGCAACGAGGCACTGAGTTTGAAGGTAGGCCTTAATATACATCCACAGGTACTCCTCCAGTTCAGTACACCTCCTATCAGAAGCTAATTGGATAATTGTCTAAAGGCTTGACATCATTTTCTGGAATTTTCCAATCTGCTTAATGGCACAGTTAACTTAGTGTATGTACACTTCTGACCCACTGGAATTCTGATATAGTCAATTAAAAGTGAAACAGTCTGTCTGTAAACAATTGTTAGAAACATTTCTTGTGTCATGCACAAAGTAGATGTTCTAAATGACTTGCAAAAACTATAGTTTGCTAATATGAAATCTCTTGAGTGGTTAAATTAGTTTTAATGACTTCAACCTAAGTGTATGTAAACTTCTGACTTCAGCTGTGTGTGCACAGGTGCACACTATACACGTTTACTCGACAGCACTGAAAGGTGTTATAGCACCTTTGTTTTTCAATCTACAACATTTGTAATTAGGACAAATAATTTGACATTTTGGTTTTATTGATTTATTGGCAATCATTTTGGTTTTGTTGATTTTGGCCTGAATGTGATACAGGATAATGGATTTGGCTAAAAATATTCCACATTACAATAGCAAATTCCTCAAAGTGTTGCAAATTAAGATTTTGGAAAAAAGAAAAAGAAAAAACAGAAAAAGCTTCATATTAATGACAATAATAATAGTAAATATAGCTGCAAGCAGCAATTAAGGGGCCAAGCACATAAACCATTATTAGGCACAACAATGGCAAAAGATAAAGCAATCTGGTCATGATTTCAGACAAAATGGCTGAAAAACCATGAATATTATCAATTGCAATGGGACATAAGCTTTTTACTTTTGATCAACAGGTGGCACTGTCACCAAATTGATATGGTGTGGTCAAGGTGTGGTCATGATGAGACACAAAGTTTCATGTCAATACGCCAAAGCATTGCCGAGATAGAGCCTGAAAACCATTCTGTCACTGTGCCATTAAATTAATTGTTGTGATAGACCAAACCGTTTTTTTGTTTATCAACACAAAATCCAAAACTTTTTGTCAGCATGGTCTGAAGTGGTCTGATTCGATTTTGGTTAAAATCTGACAAATGCTCTAGGAGGAGTTCAGAAAAAGTAGGTTTTTAAAGGATTTCAAAATGGCGGACAGGAAGTTCGATAGATCATGGCTTAATTGTTATCCACGTTCTCGGAATGAACCACGGAATCTACCAAGACTGGTCTCATGACAATAGCACAAAGTAATCAAAAGTTATTAGCATTTTATGAAAATTTGGTATAACTTTTGACCAGAAGGTGGCACTGTCCCAAAATTTGAGTACGTTCAGGGCATTGTGCCAATGACACACATCGAGTTTCGTAAGGATATGTTAATGCGTTTGAAAAATAAAGCATTTTACAACAAAATTAAAAATGAGTAATACCCAAAATGGCCGACATAGACCAAATTTGGTATAATTCGACTTGGCATCCTGCACAGAATCTAACAAGACTAGATTTGTGATTTTAGGTTAAACCGTTCAGAAATTATACGCAAAAATATGCTTTTTTCATATCTCTTGACCACTAGGGGGCGTTGTGCTGAAACTGTGCAGGTACCCTCAGGTCATGGTTGTCATAACACACACCAAGTTTGGTGTAAATACGCTAAAGTGTTGCGGTGATATAACCTCACATCCAATTTGGCGTGCTCTACGAATTATTCTAGAAACGTTTGACTAATCAACTTGAATTCCATAATTTTTTGTCAGCCTGGTCTGAAGATGATCTGATTCAATTTTCGTGCAAATCGGATGAACGGTCAAGGAGTTCGAAAAAATCTAAATTGCCGGAAATATTTTGTATGACATTGATTCATCTCGAGCCAAGTAATCAGAGAAAAAAAGAATTTTGATTCTAGCACTTGCGTTTCAAAAGTAATTAGCATAAACGTGTGAAACTTTGGGCAGTTGGTGGCGCTAGAGGGTTTGAGTGAGAGACTCCACATTTGCTCCATTTAATGTTCAGACTGTCCTCTATCTGTCTGCCAAATTTCACAACTTTTCCATATACGCTTCTATGGGCTGCCATAGACTCAATGGCGGAAGAAGAAGAAGAATAAAAAGAACACTAAAGATTACAATAGGTGCCTATGCACTTTCAGTGCTTGGCCCCTAACTAACGATTACAATAGGTGCCTATGCACTTTCAGTGCTTGGCCCTTAATAATTTCTAGCTGAGCAGTAGGGAATTGTATTTTTACAAAACACATGTAAAAAATGTATATATATGAAAAAAAAAATCTGCAATTAAAAATCCACGATATTGATTAATAGCTTTTGAGTAATTTTAGATATTTAGCCTATGTTCTACATCTAGACGATCGTGTCACTAAAAATGCAAGCAGTTCGGCTTTCTCAGACTGCTTGCTAACGTTAGCTGCCTTGCTAGATTAGGCTATGCCGGTCACAGCGGTCCGGTCCGGAGTGATACCATCTGTTCTGCAAGACATCATGGCGACGGTTGCGTCCCCTCGTCTTCTCTAGTGAGCAGTGTGACAGAACAGCAGTGCTGTGTACACCAGATCTGATCTTTCTGGAATATTTTTCTCAAGCACCAAAACTCCAAACTCGCTTTATGCCCTGTCCTGCTCCGTACGCGTTGCCTCTCTTCCCCGCATGTGAGTAGACATAAGGCAATGCATAAGTTAATGTGGTTCCAAAGCGCCTGTTGACCATAACATATAGATTTATGTTCTAATTTTGTGAAAGTTAAACAGATGTCATCATCTCTGGCAAGGAAAGACAATAAAATTATTAGTTGGGAGAACTAAGTCTTTCTCACTTTAATGAAAATAATAAAATGGGCCATTCAGACTTATACATTTTCTCTCAGGGGATACCTCCTACAGTATCATTCTTCAGTTATAAGGGCTTCTATGCCCCCATACTTGTGTATCTGAATGTAAAAAAGACAAAAATATGAAATCTTAATGTAAAAGTATTCAAACAAATATTGTACTGATGTTATTAAAACTCAGAACGAACAGATGGTCTTTTAATATTCATATCCAACTGCACCTGACTGAATCCTTCAGTCACCAATGCTTTGTCTGTCTCTGGGCCCCCAATTCATTTTTTTTAGTGTCTATTTTTACTCTTTAGAATTTTTTTTTTTCTTCTGCCAACTTGGAAATTAAAACATTTTTTGCAATGTGCTAAACAATGTCACATAAATGTGATAAATAATGATATCGGATGGAAATGCCTTGTTGATGAGAGAGGTCAACAGAAAATGGCCAGTCTGGTTCCGTAATGAGCGATAGCGAGACAAATAGACCCAGATCCAGAGGAACAGTTCTAAGGATTTATTAACAATAAATGTTAGCAGTCACTGTGGATGTCGAGGATCCCGGCACCAGCTGCAGCAGCAGGGAGAGAAGACTAAGAAGCGCACGTGCTGTGGCCGCGCCAGGGGCAATCCGTGAAGAGTATGTTCATAGAATGAGTGTGTGCGTTGTGGATGTTAGGAATAGATTTGTGGAATCCTCTGAAGCTTAGTGAGGTGCAGAACGACGCCCAGCAGGGTAGGGCGATCTAGCTCCCGACACGTGGGCAAAGACAAGGTATCCTCCATGGAAACCCAGCTGACACGCAGCGAACACCCGACACGCGGGTGACCAACAGATACACGAGACTGAACCAACTAGGCAGAGAGAGTGAGGTTAGTTACATCACACCAAACAGCTTTCTATAATGAAGCACATTGAGTCAACACTGAACTACATAACTACATTCAGTCAACACTGAACTACATTTAACATTCAACAACATTCAACAAACCAGCCAAGGACATGACAGATGAGGGGATTAAAATAGGCAGAAACAAACTAGGAATAGATGCCGCTCACCAACTGAAAGTTGGCATGATCAGCGTTCCCATGGAAACAATCAGGGTTCCCATGGAAACGCTGATTCCACGTGCCAGCGGCACCTGAAACACATAAGGGATAAAACATCAACACGCTTGGAACAAAACAAACAGAACAGGGAGCATGTGTCCGGATCCCGACACTGACCAAAACCGAACAAGACAGGAAGTCAGTATCCCGACACCATGCCCTGGACACGAAACACAAGACAGACAGAGAACAATGATGCCATGGTCCTCGTCAAACAAAAACCCAACCTGACAAGGTGACAGGACCGTGACATCACCAGAGATCTCACGGCGGTAACTCCAAACTGAATGCTATTCTGAGATGGGCTGTTTTGGCGGCACGAGGGGGACCTACACAATATTAGGCAGGAGGTTTTAATGTTGTGGCTAATCTGTGTGTGTTTGTGTGTGTGTGTATGTGTGTGTGTATGTGTGTGTGTATATATATATATATATATATATATATATATATATATATATATATATATATATATATATATATATAATATACAGGTGCATCTCAATAAATTAGAATGTCGTGGAAAAGTTCATTTATTTCAGTAATTCAACTCAAATTGTGAAACTCGTGTATTAAATAAATTCAATACACACAGACTGAAGTAGTTTAAGTCTTTGGTTCTTTTAATTGTGATGATTTTGGCTCACATTTAACAAAAACCCACCAATTCACTATCTCAAAAAATTAGAATATGGTGACATGCCAATCAGCTAATCAACTCAAAACACCTGCAAAGGTTCCCTGACCCTTCAAAATGGTCTCTCAGTTTGGTTCACTAGGCTACACAATCATGGGGAAGACTGCTGATCTGACAGTTGTCCAGAAGACAATCATTGACACCCTTCACAAGGAGGGTAAGCCACAAACATTCATTGCCAAAGAAGCTGGCTGTTCACAGAGTGCTGTATCCAAGCATGTTAACAGAAAGTTGAGTGGAAGGAAAAAGTGTGGAAGAAAAAGATGCACAACCAACCAAGAGAACCGCAGCCTTATGATTGTCAAGCAAAATCGATTCAAGAATTTGGGTGAACTTCACAAGGAATGGACTGAGGCTGGGGTCAAGGCATCAAGAGCCACCACACACAGACATGTCAAGGAATTTGGCTACAGTTGTCGTATTCCTCTTGTTAAGCCACTCCTGAACCACAGACAACGTCAGAGGTGTCTTACCTGGGCTAAGGAGAAGAAGAACTGGACTGTTGCCCAGTGGTCCAAAGTCCTCTTTTCAGATGAGAGCAAGTTTTGTATTTCATTTGGAAACCAAGGTCCTAGAGTCTGGAGGAAGGGTGGAGAAGTTCATAGCCCAAGTTGCTTGAAGTCCAGTGTTAAGTTTCCACAGTCTGTGATGATTTGGGGTGCAATGTCATCTGCTGGTGTTGGTCCATTGTGTTTTTTGAAAACCAAAGTCACTGCACCCGTTTACCAAGAAATTTTGGAGCACTTCATGCTTCCTTCTGCTGACCAGCTTTTTAAAGATGCTGATTTCATTTCCCAGCAGGATTTGGCACCTGCCCACACTGCCAAAAGCACCAAAAGTTGGTTAAATGACCATGGTGTTGGTGTGCTTGACTGGCCAGCAAACTCACCAGACCTGAACCCCATAGAGAATCTATGGGGTATTGTCAAGAGGAAAATGAGAAACAAGAGACCAAAAAAATGCAGATGAGCTGAAGGCCACTGTCAAAGAAACCTGGGCTTCCATACCACCTCAGCAGTGCCACAAACTGATCACCTCCATGCCACGCCGAATTGAGGCAGTAATTAAAGCAAAAGGAGCCCCTACCAAGTATTGAGTACATATACAGTAAATGAACATACTTTCCAGAAGGCCAACAATTCACTAAAAATGTTTTTTTTATTGGTCTTATGATGTATTCTAATTTGTTGAGATAGTGAATTGGTGGGTTTTTGTTAAATGTGAGCCAAAATCATCACAATTAAAAGAACCAAAGACTTAAACTACTTCAGTCTGTGTGCATTGAATTTATTTAATACACGAGTTTCACAATTTGAGTTGAATTACTGAAATAAATGAACTTTTCCATGACATTCTAATTTATTGAGATGCACCTGTATATATATATATATATATATGTATATATTAGAGCTGTCAGAATTAACTCGTTAACGTATATGATTAATTCAAATTTAACACGTACATTTTTCTTAATCGCAATTAACGCATTTACCGTTAATACAACATAAACCAGCATAAATAATTGTTAGGAAGGGAGGAACCTTTGTAATGTGTCCACCCGGAGTCATTACACTGACGCACACTTCACTACACACACTCACACACACCAGAGCCCTACTACCAAGGTGAGCCTACAAGCTTAGAATAAAATAGCATAACGTGGCGGTCCCATAGACATTTTATGGGCGGTCCTTTCATAACTAAGAAGCTGACCTTTATGCTCTCTCCTATGATAGAGCCATGGAGGTTCTTTATGTTTTCTTTATTAAGCTAGAAATAAATGCATTTTGACAGGAGAAGTGCATATAATGTCAAATTTCAGCACTTTCAACATTTCCGATTAATCACATTTAACTACAAAAAAATGAGATTAATCGTGATTAAAACTTTTAATTGACTGACAGCACTAATATATATACATATATATAAGTGCTACAGGAAGCGTGGGGTGAAATGTCACCTGAGTATCTGGACAAACTGACAGCTAGAATGCCAAGGATCTGCAAAGCTGTCATTGCTGCACATGGAGGATTTTTTGATAAGAACTCTTTGAAGTAGTTTAAGTTCTGAACATTTTTTTTCAAATTGTAATTGTAATTTTTCATGTTATTAATGTCCTGACTATACATTGTGATCAGCTGAATGCCACTTTTGTGAATAAAAGTACCAATGTCTTTCCATAAGAGCAAAATCTGTACATTATTCCAAAATTTTGGCTTCCAGTGTATATAATGTATATATACAACAGTTAGTTCCGGTCCTCCAAATCTGATTGGATGAGAGACATTCCATGAACACTGATGGTCTCACATCATCAGCACGTGGACGCTTCACTGTGTGTATCACTCCGCTTGTGTTTGTGTCATTCTCAACTAAAGTGTAAGAGCAGTGCAGATGTGTTAAGAGCCATCTGTCTCTTTACAGTTAATTTTGTGACATTACATATTTTAGCCAGCAGGTGGAGGCAAAAGACCATTTTTGCATGTAAAATGAGCCAGTTGGTGACGTGAAGTGAGTCAGCGTCACTCAGTGTTTATATTCAACAGCACTCCGTGATTGCTCATATTACTACTAAACTACTAAAGCTAGGAAATAGCTTTAAACGGCTTTAAACTAACAACTTCAGCATTAAGGCTCATCACAGCTGAGAGACACAACAGACTGATTAATTACACAAACTCTTACATCTAACCGGACTTTCCACATTGGAGAGGACAAAATGGCGGAGGACATTGTGGATTCTGTAGTGAAAGACTCTTGCGCACAGGCTATCAGAAAATAGGATGCATATCACCAAAATGACATTATCAGAAAGCTGACTAACAGAATACAGCAACATCAACAGGTGATCGCACACGCTCCATCTCTCTCTCTCTCTTTCTCTCTCTCTCTCTCTCACACACACACACACGCACACACACACACACACACACAGTTGTTTCTCCAATAACATGTTAGAAATAGCCCAAGCTGTGATACTAGTAGTTCTGAAGTGATGTTTTTGAGAGGCTTGGATGCATAATTTGTTTTGAACCAGCAATGGCAGATTCTGATCCGTCGCGTAAGCAAGTAGTCCCATTCACAAATGCATTTTTTGTGACCGTACTCAGTTTTTCCAAATTTTTAAAAAATGTACTTTTTCATTGTACTGTTGTATATAGGCAATATCACACTCACAGTCGTGCTCTATGGCCCTAAATCAGCACTGCTGTGATTACCTACAGCACTCGGCCTGTGGCCGAATCACAGCAGTGCTGGCGTAGGGCCATATCGCACTCTTGCTTGTGTGATATTACTTAAATATATGGGGAAATGTGTCTTTTGCTGTATACTGTGATAGGAAGTTGCCCATAATTTTCATCTGTCCTAGTGAAAGGTTGTTCATGAAATAGAGGTTGTAAAGTCCCTCACAGGACATGAACACACATGAGCTGTAAAATCTGCATTGCTGGTAGGATTTATACCTGCCTACCTCTTCTGAGATCTGGGCACTTCCCATAGGGGACTGTTCACTTGAGGCTTTAGCCTTAAATAATTACCTGAAACTTCCTTCATTTTGATCTTTTGCGTGAAGTGAGACCAGAGGCGTCATGCCTTTTCAGATTGAGGGGGCCCTTAGATTTTTGAGCCAAGAAAATTTTGAATGGATTATTTGAAATTTAAATTAAATGATTATTGCATGTAAAAAAGCAATAATTTTTTTCCCATCTAATTTTGTCAGTCCAATCGAGTCATGTTTCGCTATAGGTGATGTCCCGTGGCTGCTTCGGAGATTGGGCACACAGGGAAGGTTTAGGACAAAGAGAAAGCGTGATGTTATGGTAATAAAAACTACAGTGCGGTTAGTGTTTGTCAACTATGTCTGATCTCTGATGTCTGTTTTTTTCATAGTGTAATATAGATTACCGGTATGTCTATGTTTTTGTATCAATCGTTTTTAATTTCCTTTGGTCCTGAAATGCTGAAGTGCATGTGACAGGTTATGCGGCATCTTTACACTCCTTTAATCATGTTTAAAGAAAGCAGCATTCATTAGCTGAAGAGTGAAACCTCCTTTTCCAGTCATTATAAAACCTATGTAATGAAAGGTGGTTTTACATGGTTCCTCAGTCGCCGTGTGTGAGAAAGGCGGCCTTCTAAACCGATGATGGCTGTGCTTTTCAAGCTTGTTTATGAGACATCAGCCGCTTTTTCTTGCATGACTGCTTACAGCACATACTGCGCAAGATTAAAAAAAAAAAATTACCTCTTAGTGGCTGCTGCATGACATGTCATTGTCCATCTCACAGAGATGACTTTAATCAGCTGGCATTTAGTTTTTATTTATTCAGTTCCCTTAAACACAGCCTGATATGATCAATCATTTCCGGTTCCCTATGTAGTGCATTGTGTGGCAGTCACCATATAGGAAATTGTGAACGAGTGAGCGATTTCACATTTAGGCTGAGTTTGTGGTTAAACTATTTTATGGAGAAATAACAAACTCATGGAGAAATACAAACCATTTCATTTAATGAATTTTCTTAGTTTTGTTAGCTATCACTGAACATGGAATACAATATTTACAGTAATTGACTCATTCAGAAATAAGCTACATGTTTTCATTCTCTATTAAGCTGAAGCAGTTGTGTGCATCATTGCGTTTGTGCTGGCACCTTTTGCACCACCTCTCGTCTCGTGTATGGAAAATGGCCTGCACAAAAGTGGTGGCAAGAACATCAAAATGTTATGTAAATCCACCTAAAGATGTTAGACATGCACTCCACCTCATAAAATGTAACCAAATGCAAAAGGTTGACATTGGTGCCCCCTCCAAAAAAAAAAAAAAAAATAGGTGCATGACATCCCTGAGTGAGACTGACACCCTTACTGATGTTGCAGGATGATTACTTCACAATTAGTGTCATTTCTGTGGCCCCATTTACACCTTGCATTAACATGCGTTTTCAGTGATCGGGTAGCACTTGACCGCATTAAATAACACCCTAGATGCATTTGGAACAGATCGTGATCGGATCACTCAAACCACATTTGGGACGGATTCTGACCACATTCAAAGAAGGTGTAAATGCAAATGTGTTGTCATTATCCAGATACAACTACGTAAGTAATTAATTATTTAATAAGGTTACGCTACAGTCATCCGTTGGTAAAGCACTGTGTTGTGTGTTTTTGACTTTTTTTCTTAATTCTTCCATTGCAATGTAAAAAACACAACAGACACTGCTGTCTTGCAATCTTGTTACAAGAACAATATCCCATGAATTATTTCATTGGAATACACTTGGAACATCGCGTCTCTCTCCTCAAATCCCCACTTGCTTGCATCTCTCTCCTGTTTTCTAATCATGCAGGTCACATGTGAAACCAGGCTTCACTCGTGTTTTTCAGATGCAGCATATTTAGCCGGACACGAGAAAAATGTAGTTACATTTGCTTTGGCGACCTGAAATTTCGCTTTGGTGGTCAGCAAAAAAATCTCAACAAAGGAAAAACTCCTGCTGTTTAAGTGATTCGAAAGCGTTTAAATGTATCCTTAATGTTTTGAAAATTTGTTAAAAGACGAAGAATTTTCAGTCTCTACAGGCTGTAATGTAAGTAGCGTTTCCCATTTTGCATAGGTAATTTTGACCGGATCTCAATCCGATCACACTGGAGACACATTTGACTGCAAGGTGTAAATGCAATCCAGCTAAAGAGTATCCGGATACTATCCTGATATGAAATGCATGTTAATGCAAGTTGTAAATGGGTCATATTTGTCACTGTTAGATATTTTATGTTCCATGTGTTATTTATGTGTTCTTTTGCAGTTATCGCTGAAATCAGGTCACGAAAAGAGAAATAAAGATTGTGAGGGAGAAAGTGAGAAGAGCTATGGATTTTACTGAAATATGAAATATTCAAGGGAATATTTAGTCCTGTGGAGTTGATAGTCTTCTTTTATGTAGGTGAATTATGGTCTCTTTGATCCAGGTAGTGGGGCTTTCCCTACACAGCACAAACACAGGAACAGAGGGACCCAGTGTGCGCATGGCCCTCTTTGAAGTGTTCCTTGCCGCAGTCTCCCATGTGCCTTCATCTGAGGTTCATCTGACTGCTGCCACACAGGAACTGGCAGTAGCTTTAGTTAGCACAATTAATCACATTCATCAGGACATATTCTCTGGCACAGCTCCTTGAGCAATGAGAGATGCAATAGGAAAGTGTCTACAGAGGCTGTGGATATGAGATACAGTGAAATTTGCCTCTTAGATGTGTTACAGTTTTCCCACAAGTTACGGCAAAAGATTTTGTTTGGAGTGTTTTCCCAATTAAATATAGACATATATTTCCAGGGCTCGACATTAAGCATTGTCATGTGCTTGTCCTCCGGTCAAGTAAATTGGTCATTCACTTGTCCGAGTAAAAACGTTACTTGTCCGGAGAGAAAAAAGGACATTTAAGTTACATGCTCAAGTAACATGTTAAAGTTTATGTTGTATATTTTTCTAAAATTATGACCGATGCCCAACCTAATAGTGTACCTATGCAATCAACTCAGTTCTCTGCAACAGAAATGTAAACTGCACTGGGTGGAGGAGGCTATTGGCATATGATAATTATTACATATGGTAGTCAAATAAAGAAAAGCCTCCATCGCCACCATCTACAGCAGGGATGCTCACACATATATAGAATGTGATCTACTTTTTTATCTTGTTATTGCAGCAAGATCTACCATGTACAATAAAGGCTATACATCATCACAATACCAAAATTTCAGTAGTCGGTAGTGAAATTTGACGATTTTCAATGCCAGCTTCAAAACCACAACAAATAATAACACTAACTAATATGTTCACTTTGGGAGAATGGTTTCAAGTTCTTAAGTAATTATTCAAGACTAGTAAACAGTCAGTAATAAAATAACAATAAAAAACAGCAATGAATAGAAATAGATAAAAAATAATAGAACAAAAAATACAGTAAGGCTATCAAGTATTCAAGTAAACATTCGGAATGAAATGCAACATAAAACTATTACTGGTCTCCACTGTATGATTATAATACATTAATAATTTTTAAAGTTACTCAGTCTAGAACAGTGAGTGTTCTCTCGTTTTCTTGTTATGGTTGTTTGATTATTATAATGACACACTAGACAGCAGCAGGTCTATTAGCTTACATTTATTCTTACAAGTCCGACATTTGAATACAAATCCGCTTTTTTTTTACATTTATTTTATTTTTTACATTCACTTTAGACATCACTCTCTGTGTTTACGTGAATACCAAGACGGGCGTTTTGGTGGAATTATGAAATGTATTTGACCATTCAGGTGCGCATTAGTGCGAGCATTTTCGGAACACACGTGCCTGTTCAGCACGCACACATATGCCGCCTGTCAATGAAACAGGGCGCAGCTGTTACTAGATCGCTAGCGAATTATTAAATTACGTGCTCTTGATTACTTTCAACAGCAGAATAAGAATATTAACTTTCTAATAAGTGACTCTGGCCTAGGATATCACAAATATAGCTGGTTATTTTTTTGTTACTGACGTTTTAATCAGTCTGCTTGTCCGATCGGGCAAGTAAAATTCTCTTTCACTTGCCCCTTTAAAAATGATTTCTCATATTTTGGATGCCAGTCTCTTTCTCAAAGTCAGCTCAACAGATTGTAAAGTCTAGCGACACCAAGCAACAGTGTTGTTTGCGGTGTGAATGAACCTTTACTCTGTTTCTTTGGAGGTATAGAATGAAGAAAGAACGAATCTTAAAGCTCTTCCTTCATGCGAAATAAGGGCTTGTGGGTTTAAGATAATGTATAAAAGTGAAGAATTTAGTGCAGAAATATTAAATTATGTTATATTATATTCTTATATTAGGTTGGCTGTGTTTTAAAAAAAAAAAAAAAACAACAACAGTGTAAATGTAAAATGGATCAAGACTACTACAGTTTACCAAAAAAGAAAGGAAAAAATAAAATAAAACACATTTTAAGTTACTATTGGGACATATTTTGATTTTGAAAATATTATTTTTCAATTTATTCATACGTTTTTAAAGCCTTAAAGGAAATCATAAATCCCTATTTTACTATATGATTCCAAGTTAAATATGAATAAATTCCTTAAGGTTTATGAAGCACACATACACTTTAAGACGTATGGCAATTTGTATGACAATTAATCGTGAAAACCGTAAAACAGACAATGAATCATCATAATCACAATAATTTGTTTGACAATTAATCATCAGCCAAATTTAATAATCATGAAATGTGTTGGTCTGAGGATGCTGCCTTAATTTTTGGAGGAAGAACAATGTATGTATGTCAATTCAGATTCTGTTTTGGTTTGATTTTGTATGCATTACCCCCTGTAACACTTTGTAGGAATCTGTAAAACAGCCCTTCTTGCCATTTTTGAGGCAGCAGACATCGCTCCATGGTGGTGCTGATATAAGGAAGAAAGCAAGTTTGACCTCAGGATTTCTGCATTTCGTTCTGAAATGATGAATTATTCAGTATTGTGTATTGTATTATAGTATTGTAGTAGTAGAAGTAATTTGAGGCAGATCGATATATCGGTTTTACAGATTTGTCTATGCCGATAGTTGAACTATATAGATAGTTTTTTTTTTTGGCAAATTTCTATGCAGATCATTGCAGATAGTTAAAATAATAATAATAATAATAATATGTATTTATTTCTTTCCATAAGAGCAAAATCTGTACATTATTCCAAACTTTTGGCTGCCAGATATATATATATATATATATATATATATACTCACACTCACTACCGGTCAAACGTTTTGAAACACTTGACTGAAATGTTTCTCATGATCTTAGAAACCTTTTGATCTGAAGGCGTATGCTTAAATGTTTGAAATAAGTTTTGTAGACAAAAATATAATTGTGCCAACATATAAATTTTTCATTATACAACTAAAATTTAATAAAAAATAAATAAAATATTTTTTTGAAATTGATGACTTGGACCAAATAATAAAGAAAAGTAGCCAATAAGTGCCCAACATAGATGGGAACTCCTTCAATATTGTTTAAAAAGCATCCCAGGGTGATACCTCAAGAAGTTGGTTGAGAAAATGTCAAGAGTACATTTCTGAAAACTCTAGGCAAAGGGTGACTACTTTGAAGATGCTTAAAAATAACACAGTTTTGATTTATTTGGGATTTTGTTTAGTCACAACATAATTCCCATAGTTCCATTTATGTTATTCCATAGTTTTGATGTATATTTATATTTGTGTGTGTGTGTATGTGTATGTGTGTGTGTGTATGTGTATGTGTATGTGTGTGTGTGTGTGTGTGTGTGTGTGTGTGTGTGTGTATATATATATATATATATATATATATATATATACACACACACAAACACACACAGTTGTGCTCAAAAGATTGCATACCCTTGGATAATTGGTAATATATGTACCATTTTTAAAGAAAACATGAGTGAGCAGGCAAAACACATTTCTTTTATTTCTTATGAGATTCATATTCAACTGTAGGTTATAACAGAATGGCACAATCATAAAACAAAACATGGCAACAAAGAAAAAATGAAATGACCCCTGTTCAGAAGTCTGCATACCCTAAGTTCTTAATACTGTGTATTGCCCCCTTTAGCATCAATGACAGTGTGCAGTCTTTTGTAATAGTTGTCTGTGAGGCCCCAAATTCTTGCAGGTGGTATAGCTGCCCATTCGTCTAGGCAAAATGCCTCCAGGTCATGCAAAGTCTTTGGTCATCTTGCATGAACCGCACGTTTGTGATCTCCCCAGAGTGGCTCGATGATATTAAGGTCAGGAGACTGTGATGGCCACTCCAGAACCTTCACCTTTTTCTGCTGTAACCACTGGAGGGTCAACTTGGCCTTGTGCTTAGGGTCATTGTCGTGCTGGAAAGTCCAAGAGTGTCCAATGCGCAGCTTTCATGCAGAAAAATGCAAATTGTCTGCCAGTATTTTCTGATAACATGCTGCATTCATCTTGCCATCAATTTTCACAAGATTCCCCGTGCCTTTAGAGCTCACACACCCACAAAACATCAGTTTTCCAACACCATGCTTCACAGTGGGGATGGTATTCTTTTCACTATAGGCCTTGTTGACTCCTCTCCAAACATAGCGCTTATGGTTGTGACTATAAAGCTCTATTTTGGTCTCGTCACTCCAAATTACAGTGTGCCAGAAGCTGTGAGGCGTGTCAAGGTGTTGTCGGGCGTATTTTAACCAGGCTTTTTTGTGGCATTGGCGCAGTAAAGACTTCTTTCTGGCAACTCGACCATGCAGCTCATTTTTGTTCAAGTATTGTCGTATTGTGCTCCTTGAAACAACCACACCGTCTTTTTCCAGAGCAGCCTGTATTTCTCCTGAGGTTACCTGTGGGTTTTTCTTTGTATCCCGAACAATTCTTCTGGCAGTTGTGGCTGAAATCTTTCTTGGTCTACCTGACCTTGGCTTGGTATCAAGAGATCCCCGAATTTTCCACTTCTTAATAAGTGATTGAACAGTACTGACTGGCATTTTCAAGGCTTTGGATATCTTTTTATATCCTTTTCCATCTTTATAAAGTTCCATTACCTTGTTACGCAAGTCTTTTGACAGTTCTATTCTGCTCCCCATGGCTCAGTATCTAGCCTGCTCAGTGCATCCACGTGAGAGCTAACAAACTCATTGACTATTTATACACAGACACTAATTGCAATTTAAAAAGCCACAGGTGTGGGAAATTAACCATTAATTGCCATTTAAACCTGTGTGTGTCACCTTGTGTGTCTGTAACAAGCCCAAACATTCAAGAGTATGTAAACTTTTGATCAGTGCCATTTGGGTGATTTCTGTTATCATTATGATTTAAAAAGGAGCCAGACAACTATGTAATGGCTTCATATGATCACTATCCTTAAATAAAAGACCAGTCATATTTTCAAAATCAATGCCAAAATTTCACAAATTCTGCCAGGGTATGCAAACTTTTGAGCACAACTGTGTGTATGTGTGTGTGTGTGTGTGTGTGTGTGTATACATATATATATATATATATATATATATATATATATATATATATATATATATATATATATACACACAGTTCTGTACATTCTTCTCTGTACATTATTCCCAACTTTTGGCTGCCATGGTATATACAGTATATCTGTCTGTCTGTCTGTCTGTCTGTACAACAGTTAGTTCCGGTCCTTGAATCTAATTGGACGAGAGACGTTTCATGAGTACTGATGGTATCACTCCATCAGCACTCGGACACTTCACTGTTTGTATCACTCCGCTTGTGTTTTAAGATTGTGACATTACGTATTTTAGCCAGCAGGTGGAGGCAAAAGACCATTTTTGTGTCTAATATGAACTGGTGACATGAAGTGAGTCAGCTCACTCTGTGTTTACATTCAAAAGCACACCGTGATCACTCGTATTATTACTAAAGCTAGAAAATAGCTTTAAACGGCTTTAAACTAACAACTTCAGCATTAAGGCTCATCACAGCTGAGAGACACAGCAGAGTGATTAATTACACAAACTCAAGGCGCTCTTACTGGTGTTTCCATATTGGAGAGAAAATACTGTTCAAAATGGGGGTGGAGATTGCAGTTTCTATAGTGAATGACTCTTGTGCACCGGCTACTGTGAAATAGGGAGGAATATCCCCGCTTGGACAGCTATTTTTCCACTGAGAAAATAGGATGAATTTCTGCAAAATGACATTGTCTTCAGATAGCTGACTTAACACACTACAGCATCATCTACAAGTGATCGCACACGCTCCATCTCTCTCTCTCTCTCTCTCTCTCTCTCTCTCTCTCTCTCTCTCTCTCTCACACACACACACTCACTCACACACACTCACTCACACACACACACACACACACACACTTGTTTCTCTAATAACATGTTAGAACCAGCCCAAGCTGTGATTACTAGTAGTTCTAAAGTGATGTTTTCGAGAGGCTTGGACACATCATTTGTTTTGAACTAGCAACGGCAGATTCTGATCCATGCCGTAAGAAAGTAGTTCCCTGCTTAAATGCATTTTTTATGACCATACTCGGTTTTTCCTAATTTTTTTTTATTTACTTGTTCATTGAACTGTTGTAAATAAGCAATATCACACTCGCAGTCGTGCTATATGGCCCTAAATCAACACTACGGCATTCCTACCTACGGCACTCGGCCTACGGCTGAATCACAGCAGTGCAGATTTAGGGCCATATCGTACACTTTCTCGTGTGATTTTGCTTAAAAAAATAAATACAAATAATAATAATATATATATATATACACACTCACCAGCCACTTTATTAGGTACACCTGTTCATCTACTTATTCATTTGATTTGACAGTGTAGTGTATAAAATCATTCAGATATGGGTCAGGAGCTTCAGTTAATGCTCACATCAACCGTCAGAATGGGGAAAAAATTTGATCTCAGTGATTTAGACTGTGGCATGACTGTTGGTGCCAGACGGGCTGGTTTGAGTATTTATGTAAATGCTGATCTCCCTGGATTTTCATACTCCGCAGCCTTTAGAGTGTATAGAGAATGGTGTGAAAAACAAAAACAACCAGTGAGCGGCAGTCCTTGTTGATGAGACACGTCAACGGAGAATGGCCAGACTGGTTCGAGCTGACAAAGGCTACGGTAACTCCGATAACCCCTCTGTAGAATTGTAGTAAGCAGAATAACTCATGCTATCTCAGAATGCACAATATGTCGAACCTTGAGGCGAATGGGCTACAACAGCAGAAGACCACGTTGGGTTCCACTTCTGTCAGCCAAGAACAGAAAACTGAGGCTGCAGTGGGCCTACCATTTGTGTACCTCAGCAGAAATCCAGATTTTTCAGACCAGGTGATGTTTTTCCAATCGTGTACTGTCCAGTTTTGGTGAGCCTGTGCTGACTGCAGCCTCAGTTTTTTGTTTTAAGCTGACAGTAGTGGTACCTGAAGGGGGCTTCTGCTGCTGTAGCCCATCCGCATCAATGTTCAATGTTTTGTATGTTCAGAAATGCTTTTCGGTTTAGAACTGTTGTAGTGTGTGGTTATTTGGGTTACTGTTACCTTCCTTTCAGCTTGGACCATTCTGGCTATTCTTCTCTGACCTCTGTCATTAACGAGCCGTTTTTGCCCACAGAACTGCCGCTCACTGGATGTTTTTTGTTTTTCGTACCATTCTATTTACACTCAAGATTTGGTGTCCTCAAATCTTTCCATTGCACAAGTGCAGGCCTGAGACTGAACAAAGATGCATGAGCTCTTTCTCAATGTGTTCGCTGTGTTTTCAAGATCATGTCTTTTGTGAGAACTAGTGGCTTACACAGTTTTGGCCAAAGACATGGTGGGTCCACCACATGGGTCTATGGACTGATTCAGACCTTGCTCTTGTGTCTGATTCTGACCCTGTTCTTGGGACGAAGACATGACACAGTAGCACATTTATCAGAGTTAAGATCCCTCTCTATTTCTGTGTCTCTCAAAGTGTACTATATACCCCACATGGGGTGTAACTCTTCTGGGATTACCTTCTACTACTGACAGGCATTGTGCAGTTTATCTGGAAGAGCTGTTGAATAATTATTCTACACCACATTGTCAGACTTCATGACTGTCCCTTTTAATCCTTTTCTTTACTTCATTGTGCTCAGGCTGTGACTACATCCACTATTTCCATCACACACACTTTCTCTCTGTCTCTCTCTCTCTCTTCTGTGCCTTTGTTCTTCCCTTCTGTCTCTGTTCAACTGTGATGGCCCTGTTAACATCTGTGCCTTTGCTAAAATAGGACTAGAAGAGTGTCTTCTAGAAGAGTTGGATCAGGACATGTCAGAATGACTCAGATGACTCCAATAGCGTACAGACTTAGTTCTGATGGCCAGTTTTTGGCAAACAAAGACTCTGTTTTCTCTAAATCTAGACTTAGTTTGGCCAAACATGTTTGTCACAGGACAGTTCATAGTCTAAGAGTCCCGATTTTGGTCAGAAATAATGTTTCAAGTTTTTTTTTTTTTTTTTTTTTTTTTTTTTTTAACAAAATACGTAATTACTGTGTTTGCCTTTGCATGGGTCTCACATTGAGCTTAAATAGCAAAGATTAATAAAATATTAATAATAATAATAATAAAAAAAGTAATTTTCCATTACTCATGCATAAAAGGATTTATACTCTTTATGTGCATCTGTGCACATTATTATTCACTCACTGTCTGAAATGAAAGACCTTTCAGAGGTTGTTAGTGGGTCTTGGAATGTATTTTTGGGAAGTTGATGAATTAGTCATGAATGGGTTTCTGACAGACTCAATCTGAATAATTTGGTGGAATTGTCATGGGGAATTGAGGTCGGTGACTGTGTGAACTGCAGTTCAATGCTTTCTCTGTGTGGTCACTATAAGCCACTACGGATGTTGCTATAGGCTTCTTTCTCAGATGAGAAGATGAAAGTTGCAGCATGCAGCAATATCTGACCAACCCAGCACCATGAAAATCCATTTACTTACATGATGTACTGAAGGTGATGTGCAAATCAATTTGGGCAGTGCTGCACTGCCTACCAGGGTATTAATTTAAACACAGTAGGTTATGCCTAAAGTGAATGTAAAGTGACAAAAATATATAATGTCAATTTCAGATCTATGCAATAGGTCTTACAGTGTAAATGAAGCTAATGTGTGGCCATCTTAATACTATTGATACTCGGTTGAGTGATGAAAGTTTAAAACAAATTGAAATGTATATTCTTGCAGAACTGAGGAGGGTGACTGGGACTCTATGGTCTCTGAACTGAAATGAGTAAATAGGATCTCTGAAGAACCAATTTACCAGTCAGTGTTTTTTTTATTTTATTTATTTATTTTTAGTTTGTGTATATTGGGAGCTGTCCTAAAGATGCTTTTACACTAATGGTGTGTGAAACTTGATTTATATAATGTGCGCCCTAAGGGGCAATTGTCCTATTATTAGTACATTGTCCTGTTGTCATGCTTCTATATACACAGGCACACACATTCACACAGCCTATTTAAGCAATGATCAGAGACCCTTGATGAATAGCTACTTTTCTGTTCACCTTAGTGAAAACGGAAGAAAGATCTGCTTGGATCTGTGACAAGGTGAATAGAGGAAGCATGATTGACAGATCTGAAAATTGTCTGTGATGTAGAGATGTCTCTGCAGAGCATCCATCTTATGCTGTGATGTGATTCTTCACATGCCTGAACTGACTGCATACACTTGAGCTTAACATTTGTAGGCTATTCTGATGAATATTACAAATTAGAGGTAGAAGGATAAAAAATCAATACTTCAAAGTATTAAAAATGTTTACCTCATGACACTATGTCTATATTCTAATCCCAAGACTCAATATTTTGTTACATTTTATCACATTTAAAGCTGAAGTGTGACATTTCTGGATCACTAGTTATGTAGTTGTAATTGCAAGAATAATTGCACTATCCATTAGTTTTATACACAAATAGGAATGCTTTGATAGTGCCATAGTGTTACACTTTTTGGTGAAATCAACATTTAACTTTCATATTACACAGTCAAGTGAAGATGAATGAGAAAGAAGTGAGTAAATTATATCACTGTATCAGTGATATCACTATATATCACTGTTCTGAATCACAAAACACTAAACATAATTGCACTATAGTCTCATAACCCAGATATTGATATGACATATTGCCAGGTCCCTACTGATTCCCACCTCATTACAGACAAATGTGACACTATTCCCACTACAATCACAGAGAGGTTGTGTTAGATGAACCACTGATAGATACTGAAACACCAAGCAGAACCAGGCAGCAGGTGCCTTTATACAAACGTTGAATTTGATTTTCTTCTTGTATCTGCACCTTGGTCACAATCAAAGAGTGCGAGAATGAAAAGAGATATGGATTCACAAAAGTCCTTAGGGGAGGAAAGAGAGAGCGAACGGCCGAGTTTGTTGGGAATGGTGCATGATGGAAAATCAGAAAGAGATGGCAGAGGCAAGGGCATAGCAGCCAGGGGGGACGTGGGGGACACATCCTCCGCACTCTTTAAAAAATGTGATTCGGTCCCTCACACTTTTCCAAGCTAAACCCATACCAAGTACAAGTGGTGGATTTGTGTACAGTTTTCTTTGAGTTTTGTTACTTTGGACTGATTGAGCAACCATCCAGCCAATCACAGGTGAGTTTCATGAGCCGAAACAACCCTTACTTAATAGGACGTCGGTCAGGCAGTCTAATCAACACGGCTCCGTTCATGGCTTTCAACAATTCTCATTTATCCATGTTTTTTATCTGCATTGATGTTGATCTAAAATAATAATCTAAAGACAAGGAACAGGCAAACGAGAGTTATTTATCGGTATATCGTTCTTGTTTGGCAGCATTATGTGAAATGCACTGCAGAAAAACAAAAATAAAGGACAATCCTTTTAAGCACACATTGTAAGTGGAGTTTATGTCAGTGCTTGAGTCTTCTGTAAGTTATGCTTTTTACATTGTTTGTGAGGTAAAAGATTGATCGGTTCTTTTTGTCAATTTAAGATTACTAGATCTGTGTTAAATATGTAAAGCTATTTTTAATATCAGCTCCTATTTTTTAACTATATGTTGGTGTGCAGTCAACAAACTAAGAAAAAAGATAGATCTGCTGTGTTCTTAGAACACATGCATTTTACTGAAGTCAATTGATATGTAGACATGCTTTTTTTTGTACATAATGTACGGACATTATTGAAACTCATGATAATATAAGACTATTATTGTTGTCTTTTGATACAAGTCATGCTCAGCAGCTCACAAACTGTAGGGAAATGATAGATTTGCTTTGTTCTTATAATGCATAAAACCTCTACTAAAGTCTCTTTGTAGGTCTTTAGACATACACATTTTAAAGGATTAAAATTTTCTTTTGATCGTTGATTTAGTGACTAACTTATTTCACACAAGATATCACCAGGTGACATCACCAGAAATGGTCACTGAACGAATCATTAAATGGATCTGAACGAAACAGAGTTAAAAATTAAATTGTGCACATGCACAGTTGTCATTATTGTAATTGATTAAATAATTTATTCAGGACCAGCTTGTGCTCAGTCTTTTATTGTCATGTGTGAAACAGAAGCAAGTGCTTCAAAAGATGCCCTTTATTTTTGCAGCTAATTTTGCCAAATTTTATTCAAATACCTGAATCTTTAAAATACTACAAGTATATAATACTTATGTATTTATATAATACTTATGTATTTATATAATACTTATACTTGTATATTAATATATATTGTAATATATAAATACTGCACTGTAAGTGTTGGGTCTGTGCGAGCCACATACTGTCAGCTGTGTCCCCCCACTTTTAAAATGACTGCTACGCCCCTGGGCAGAGGTACATAAATTTGCGCTCATTCCTAGGAAAGATTAATCTTAGGAGTCAGTTGGATTTACCCCCATATTTATCATTTATAGCATGCAGGAATCTACAATGAACTGCAGAAACCTTTGATGCTTGGAAGTGCAATTTCCACAGAAATAGAGTTTGATGATGTGTTGCATATAAAAAATCCACCCTCATGCATGATTTATAAGGAAAAGTAAAATTGACTGATGACAATGAAATGTGTTTTATAGGAGCTGAACATAATTATGCAAGGTGGATATAATAATCTTTCTTGAGAGAGGTTTGTGTTATGTGCTGTGTATTAAACAATTCATGAATTCTCTGCAGTTTTCTCCATGCAGATTTAGTGTGGTGAACAGATATTTCATGTGCTTCATTTGTGGAAGTGCTCAGTGGCTCTAAGGGTGAGCATGCTTCACAGAGGCTATCAACACCCAGGCTGACCACAGCCTTTAATCATTCTGTCAGATCGAGAGATCCATTTTGTCCTGTGTGAATTCTCACCCTTTCGAGGCTCAAGTTCTTTGAACGTTTACATTATACTCCGTTTTAGATATCATCAGTCTTGAATATCTTGCTGGTAGTCTCACATATAGGTCACTGCCAACCCAAGCAACTTCTTATTGGTCAAAGCTGCAAATTTGTTTTGCAGAGCTTCTGGAATGAATGGGAGATTGCCGGGTGTGGCACGTTTTTTGGCAAAATATTTTCATAAACTAAATTGATAATATTCTTACGTGTGCTGGTCTGAAGAGTGACATTGTAAATCATATTTATCTAAAGTTTTTGGTAAAACAAAATGCTAAATTACGCAGTAATTTGATTGAGAACTGTGGAGACTGTGAATCAGAATTGAGTCAAACGACTATCACAAACTACGTTTCCATCCAAGGATTTTTTGCAAAAAAAGTTTTAGCGCATGAAAATAAAGCTGATGGAAACGCAATTTATCACTAAAATTGCACGTGTCGACATAATATTTTTACATTTAACTCTAATGCATAAACTGTCGATACATCAAATGTCACGAAAAACTGGTTTGGAAACACTTTTTGTCGAGAAAATTGGCATTAACGCAAAATGACACATGACAGAATTTACCCCAATCGTTGCCTGTGTTAATCATGATGAGGATCCTATCCTTGAAAGCCAATTTATTGTACGTGATTATGGATTGATCTTAACGGCATAAAGATCTGATCACTGCAAACATGACACCTCCAGGAGTGCCAATACAAATATCTTGTTTCAAGACATGCACATTTGACAAGTGCACGGAGAACAAATGAATGGCCATTGTTTGTGATTAATCGCGGTAGACACCAATCAAAATAATAGACGGCAGTCACGGAATTAGCCCACAATACAAAAAACATATCATTTCTGTGCACAAATATGTTTTAAATTAAACATATATGCACAATACTAGAAGAAAAGCTTCAGTGTGCTTTTTTGGAACACGAACATAGCCCAAATCTATAAAATTATTTTTTATACTAAAAAATGCTGGAAAAATTCCCTATATTAAATTAAATAAATTGCCAAACGAAAAACGCATTAAATAAAAAAATAAAGAAATAAAAAAAAATAATTACCAAACAAAAAACATTTTCTTTACACAAACTTAAATTAGCCTCACCCTGTTCTGTTGACTAATAAAGTTGGCTAAATTACATTTTCTACTCCAAGACTATAAACTATCAGAACTATTTGTCCAAAGAGGAGTTCACTTTCAGAAAATGAGCTTTTGAACATTTTAAAACTTTTAAATATTTTAAATCTAACCCTCTTTACCTCGGGTCGCATTTGCTGAGCTTCTTCAGAAAATGTATATTGCATTATGACACTAAAAATAATTTGAGATGACAATCAAGTTAAGTTTGTCATTAAAAGTTGCTGGACAAATGTGCGGGACATAATGCAGCTGTGATGGCAATGCTTTAGATTAGATGATTGTTCAAAATAGCCTATTGAATATCAGGAATGTATCATATGTAAACCCTGAAATTACACTGCATCAGTTTTTCTTTAATAGTTGTGCACACAACATATACACTTCGATGGATGGTCCTTATACTAAGACCGAAAGTTTCCCCCTCTACTTGGTGCAGGTTGTCAGCTTGAACAGTGCATGATGATTCACTTTCGTTTCGGAACCGGTGGCAACCTGTGATAGGCGCATCATCAGGACCAATATTACAGTCCTATCAGAAGGGCAACTGTTCCCTTTTGATTGCAATTCCTCCTCCTGATTGCATTTATTTGTGAAATTAAAATGACAGTAAGCTGGCTAATTTTGTCTAACAAAATAGCACGAAAAGTTGATGGAAACTAGGCTACTGTCATGTGAAAAGAGAAAAGTGTCATTTGATGGCATACATACTTGATAAAATTACAGTAAGTGAACAGAACTGCTTATAACGTCTCATAGCACTCTTACTATTATGCTGTGAACTGTTTATTTACTATTGCCTTTATTAAAACCTGAAGCAATACGTAAATTAATTAATGTTAAGTTATTTGCTTTAATTTACCTTGGAGCAAATGTAAGTGTCCTTGCTGATGTTATACATGTTCATTTGGGAATGAGAGCTGACACAGTTTAATCCATAGTGTTCTCTTCTCGAGATTTAGAAAAAACACTGTGTGTATCCTCTCCAGGTACCTCGTGACACTATTACAAATTGCCCAGCAACAATGTTTAAAAATTATTATTATAATTTGTTTTTTCAACTGTAACAGTTAAAGATGGGCAAGGAGGATGTGGGAACCTGCTGAACAGTAAACGTAAGGTTTAATGATATAATTGAACTTAAAACAACATAAAACATAAGGACACATAGACACACATGCAGCGCGGCCACGTGCATCTCTCTCGAACTGGCGCCTCCAGCTCCCCTTTACCTCGCTCTCCCGCTGATCAGCTGAATCAGCGCCGGCCATGCACCATCACGGCCCGGCCACGCCCTCCTCCTTGTCACACTCCTCCCCCCCCCCCAATCTCTGGAGGGAGATGCTGCCCTTCCGGCCGTTCCGTCAGCCGGTGGGCCACCCCTTCTCCTGTAAAACTGGGGCAGAGATGAGGGGAGGCGTGGGGAGAGGGAAAGGTTGAGCAGAGATAGAGAAAGGAGCTTGCTCGCCGGCTCTCGGATGCGCTATCTCCTGGTCCTCAACCACTCCTCCGCCCTCTGTCAGACACCAGCTCGCTCCTCCCCCGGCGGACGGCAACAATTCCTCTGGTCCCTGGCAGACAGAACCACTCCTCCCCTTCTTCGGCAGACGACCGCGGCTGCTCCCCTGGCGGATGGCTGCGGCCAGGACTCCGAGACAGCGCATCCCTCCTTCCTCCCGGGTTTCGGCAACACTGTAACAGTTAAAAGTCAACCAAGGAGGAGGCGGGAACCGGCTGAACAGTAAACAAAACTTTAATGTCAAACTTAACTAAAACAAACATAAACAAACACAGACACACATACAATGCGGCCATGTGCATCTCTCTCTCTCTCTCACTCTCGAATTCCCTTTATCTCGCTGTCCCGCTGAACAGCTACGCTCTCCTCCTCATCACATGAACATTTCTATAAATTTCCACTTAAAACTACTCAAACACACATTACTTCCATAGACTCTTGTTGTAAAAAGAGTAAAATCCGCTTCAGAGAAATGGTGTACAGCAACAGTTGCTAAGAAAAGATTTGTTAGAAATGATTTTAGGGCGGGCTTAGCGAAGAGTCAATTGAACCCCATGTGAAATCCGCTTAGGGAAATTTCTCTACCATTGGAAGTCCATCAATTAAAATCCCTAACCATACAGATTCCCATTGACGGGTATTGCCTGCTAAAATTTCCATGAAACTGTTTTTCATTCTTGGAATTTTGCTGTGCAAGGGTAAATGTGACCGAGCTTTTAGTGGCAGAGAGTGTGGTCCTCAATCCAGTTTATTCTGGCCAAGAACCTTCCGTTTAGGCAGGCAGAGACTGTCTGACTGTCATGTAAAGTGACCAACGAGTTAGTTTTGTTTTGCCGTTTAGGGGCGGGGTTAACTTAAATTATGAAAAACAATAAACTGACATGGGGAAAAAAAAAAAATATATAAATGCTGCCACAGTCTCCGTGACAAAATGGCATTGAATTTGTGTAGACTTCTATTTAAATTTCTGTTAATCCAAAAGTAGTAAGTGCTGATTATTTCATAGCCTTATTTTCACAAACAGAAAACAAAGTGGAATATACAGTTCTGCTTGTGGATATGTAGTTACAGTTGAAGTCAGAAGTTTACATACGCTTAGGTTAAAGTCATTAGTCATTAAAACTAATTTTTTAACCACTTAACAGATTTCATATTAGCAAACTATAGATTTGGCAAGTCATTTAGGACATCTACTTTGTGCATGACATGAGTAATTTTACCAGCAGTTGTTTACAAACAAATTGTTTAACTTTTAATTGACTATATCACAATTACAGTGGGTCAGAAGTTTACGTACACTAAGTTTACTGTGCCTTTAAACAGCTTGGAAAATTCCAGAAAATGATGTCAAGCATTTAGGCAATTAGCTAATTAGCTTCTGATAGGCTAATTGGCTAATTGGAGTCAGTTGGAGGTGTACCTGTGGATGTATTTTAAGGCCTACCTTCAAACTCAGTGCCTCTTTGCTTGACATCATGGGAAAATCAAAAGAAATCATTTCATCATCAATCACAAAAAATGTTTGGACCTCCACAAGTCTGGTTCATCCTTGGGAGCAATTTCCAAATGTCTGAAGGTACCACGTTCATCTGTACAAACAATAGTATGCAAGTATAAACACCATGCCATCATACCGCTCAGGAAAGAAGCACATTCTGTCTTCTAGAGATGAATGTAGTTTGGTGTGAAATCAATCCCAGAACAACAGCAAAGGACCTTGTGAAGATGCTGGATGAAACAGGTAGACAAGTATCCATATCCACAGTAAAATGAGTCCTATATCGACATAACCTGAAAGGCTGCTCAGCAAGGAAGACAAAGATATTACTTTTTGGAGTAATGTCCTCTGGTCTGAGAAACAAAATTTGAACTGCTTGGCCATAATGACCATCGTTATGTTTGGAGGAAAAAGGGTGAGGCTTGCAAGCCAAAGAAAACTATCCCAACTGTGATGCATTGGGGGTGGCAGCATCATGTTGTGGGGTGCTTTGCTGCAGGAGGGACTGGTGCACTTCACAAAATAGATGGCATTATGAGAGAGGAAAATTATGTGGATATATTGAAGCAACATCTCCAGACATCAGCCAGGAAGTTAAAGCTTGGTCGCAAATGGGTCTTCCAAATGGACCCCAAGCATAACTCCAAAGTTGCAGCAAAATAGCTTAAAGACAACAAAGTCAAGGTATTGGAGTGCCCATAACAAAGCCCTGACCTCAATCTGATAAGAAAATTTGTGGGCAGAACTGGAAAAAGCGTGTGCGAGCAAGGAGGCCTTACACTAGTTCTGTCTGGAGAAATGGCCCAAAATTCCAGCAACTTATTGTGAGAAGCTTGTGAAAGGCTACCGAAAACGTTTGACCCAAGTTAAACAATTTAATGGCAATGCTACCAAATACTAACAAAGTGTTTATAAACTTCTTACCCACTGGGAATGTGATGAAAGAAATAAAAGCTGAAATAAATCATTCTCTCTACTATTATTCTGACATTTCACATTCTTAAAAAAAAATCCTAACTTACTTAAGACAGGGAATGTTTTCTACGATTAAATGTCAGTAATTGTAATTGTTAAATGTATTTGGCTAGTGTGTGTGTGAACTTTTGACTTCAACTGTAACTGGATATTAAGTGCCTCAAATAAAACACTTGTGTACTGTATCTTTTAATCCAATGATTAATTCTTCCTCAAAAGCACTCACTGTATCAACCCGTTTCTGACCGACTGATCCGATAGTCTAAGGGCATATTTACACTTAGTTGATACATGAAAATGCATAAATGTTTCTCTTCAAAACCAGTACAAATCTGATGAGTTCACTTCCACGATTATGTGAAAGCCTGTTAAGTAAAATGTTTTCTGCACTTAATGAGGCTTATAAAAACTAAAAAAGGAAGCACCTAAAATTGCTTCAATGATTGCAGTAGGAAAGGCAACAGCTGTTATGTGCTGCATTTTCTTTGTTGTTTTTGTAGCGTTAGGATTGCTATCCATCTCGAATGTGTCGTAGAGGGCACTTGTGTATTATATAGATTATTATCTGATCAGTTAAAATGCATGAAGTGACCAAGTTAAAATACCTCCTGAGATTTAATGCTGGTTATTTCAGCAGGGCGTTGTCCTGTGCAGTCTTTATCAGTTTTTGTCATACCTCACTCCCAACTGTACCTCTTTATTCCAGCACTGATTTCCAGAAACAGTAATGTAAATTAGCTCCCCCAAGGTTAAGGTTTTGTCATAATTGGGCTGATGATTCCAGTCATAGTGTCCCATCATGTGTCTTTATGTCTACTTCAGATGATGCATGAGCTGGCAGCAGTGCCAGGAAACCCTCCGCCTGTCAAGAAATCAATAGGCCACTTAGACATAGCTGCCCTAGTCAGACATGGTTCTTTGCCAGCTTGTCTGTGTTTGAAGGACCATTTGTGTTGCAGAAGGGGTTACTGCTTAGGTGATGGTGTTTGATTTAGGCTGTTTACTGCCTGATTGATTTGGTGAGCTTCTCTCTGGACAGAACCAACTTCTGCTTGTTTCCGATCAGGGCTGATGTCCTGGGTGATTTTGATTTCAGAGGTATGTGGTCTGACACTCTCTTACATGACTTGGGTTGATTGAGAGAAGGTAGTCTGTAGTAAGCTGTTTTTATGTCTTCTACACTGGATGCTGCCATTTTAACGTGGATAACCTGTAATGAAATTGCAATCTCCTTAGGTATTTGACATTAATTAGTAGACATTTGATAGTTCCTTTGCATTGATACTTGATCAAACCAATCAAAGAGGAGGTTAAAGGCTATAGCTGTGTCCCAAATAATGCTCTATGAAATTACACTATACACTATGCATTCTAGGGCTGGGTATCACCAGCCACCTCACGGCACGATACATATTGTGAGACACGATTCGACATATCACGATTAGGGCTGTGTATCACTAAAAACACAATTCATTAGAATTTGATTGAAAAACATATTAAACTACTGTGAACAAGCTGACGCACAGACACTCTATGGTCACCGTTTTCCTGGAATGTTCCATCAAAATAAAAGCCCCAGGATTTTTTTAGTTAAGAAATTACAACTGAAAAACATAATTATTGTATAATAAAATTCTAATAGCATATTTATTATTGTTATTATTAATATAAATAATAATGATTATTTAGTGTTGTCACGGTATCAAAACTTCAGTAGTCGTTACCAATACCAGTGAAATTTCACAGTTCTCGATACCAATTTTGGTACTACAGCATAAATATGCTAATATGACTATGTGCTATTGAACACACCCATTTAGCCTATTTAAAAAGTTACATTTCAATGTAAATAATAAATTAAAAGAAATGCATGTTTCCTTCATGTTTCTCAATCAATGATGGATTGCTTAAGTGTTTTTAAGTAGCGCCGTACTGAAATCTGTTTTATACTTTACCAAGTCATGTTTTCCTTTTTGTTGTTGTTATTGTTATTATTATTATTATTATTATTATTATTATTATTATTATTATTTTCTAGAACTCCATGTTTTAGAGTTCAATTCAATTTCATCATCAAATTGGTGTCTAATCGATTCATTCTTAAAACATCTAACAAGTGAAAATAGAACTTTTCAACAGTTCATTGCATTTTTGGTCAAACTTTTATTCAACAGCATTCTTGCTTGTGATATATTGCTTAATCTTTTTAATTTTAGGATCGGCTTGGTACCGAAGTACCAGTACTTTTGACAACAATATTATTATTATTATTACTTTTATTTTATTATTATAATTAGTGTCTAGTTAAAGATAGACATGAGTTTTGGAATTTGGAATTTTATAAAATAATAAATGTATTAATGATACTGTAGATGTTATCATTTCTTGTTTGTTTAGACTTTTTATGTAACATTTAGTATCAATTATTGGATTGCATTTATGCCTTTAAAATGTATGCTAACATACCTTTTACAAGAACTGAATCAAATTTATTTCTGATTTGTTATATCTGCTCTGTAGGAATCTGAAATGATCTCTTCATTTGGGAACAGGCTGCTGAGGTCAGTAAATGCAATAAGAATTGCATTTCTTATTTCTAAATAATTCTTCCTAAAAAGTACTGAAAAGAATTGTTAAGAGGGAATCAGAACCGGAATCGTTAAGTGGAATCGGAACCAGAATCGTTAAATTCCGTTGTTCCATTGTTTAAATGATTCCCATCCCTACTCTTGAAAATGCTTCTATTTTGCATTTTTATAATTTAGTGCAGTTTATTTTTCCAACATAAAGTTTGAATGAAAAATTGGTAGTTAACAAATTTGCTTATTTGATTAGTAACCTAGAAATTGTGTGGAATCCTAAATATTTCTTACTCATATAATGTAATGGAATTGTCAAAATCCTGAAACTTTGTCAATTTCCAGGTTTAATTTAGATTTTAAATCAGACTTTTCAACCGCACTATGTGTGCAAACATTTATTTGTTTTAGTTAATTTTCCATCCCATTCAAAGTAAAATCAATCATGGAATTAGCAATACAAGCAAACCTTAAACGAAAGCATTCTGCTGGTGACGTGAAGTGAAATGTGTCCAGTGTTTCTCTAAGACCCGAGATATGGATAAGCCTGGTGACCATTCTCCAGAAGGTAGCTACACAAGGCTGTTTTAACACAGTTCTGCAGTGAGAAGTCTCTTTCTTTTGCTAGGCTACTTTGCCAGTGTGGCCCACTCAACTTGTCTTCACAAAGTATCGAAAGTTAAACCCTTCGTAACAGTGAAGCACCGTCATCATTGGGAAGGGATTAGCTTGGTGTAAATATTTTCATCAGATATTGTGTCCGACAATGTTTGAGTTTATCAGACATTGGGGCATTTTAATGGTCAAAAAATTATATTTACAGGCTACAGAGCCCTATTGAGTTTGCATTTCAATTGTATAGAAATGACAGAGTATTTGTTGACCTAATACCAATAACACAGAAATTTGTCAAATGTATAATCGATGTAATTGTGATATCCCCTATGTGACTTTTTCTAGATGAGGCCAAGGTTATTGCAGTGTAGTAGAGTGCAGGATGTGTGCTCATAGTCTCCATTGAATTAACATGGAATATGGTGGATTTAATAAGCAATGAGAACATTCAAAGAGACAGAGCTGTCCAGCCTGATGGCACCATCAAATGCCCTTTTCACTCTACATCCTCCTTTCTCTACCTCCCTCTGCCTTGGGCCAACTCACTGCCAGAGTTGGTTCCCCAAAGTCTACAGCCTGCACATTCTTTAAATGTTGCTTAATGTGTAGATGATTTGTTGTGTAGGGGCTCGAATACTGCTTTATGGTGGATAAATTGTTGAAGATTGCTAGACATATTGAGCTGGATTGCTTTATCTTTTCAAAAATGGAAAAGCAAAATAAAAGCAGCATCAAAGGGTAGAATGTATACACAGTACAGATACAGTACCAGCAGACAGAAAAGACCCCCAGTAGTGTTTCTTAAGGACATTGGTAGAACAAGGCAGTGGTTAAAGTTGCTCAAGGGTAGATTATTATGGAAAGGATGTGCAGAATTATTAATGATATACTCAAATCCTCTTCCTGTCACTGCCTCCAGTGAGTCCAGCATGAGTCTGATAACAGCCTGGCATTTTTGAATAGTTTATGGAGGGGTTTGGAATTGCTTGTGCTGGTTGCTTACAAAGTGTGCAGGTCATTAAATGCTGCTGGGAAATCTCCTACAGCCTTCTGCATATTGACATTTTCATCTGAAAGTACTTCCTCTGGCCTTTTTTGTACAACATAACCATGTTGTTTATCCAGTCTTCTGTAAAGGTGGAACCACAAATAGGACCACAGTTACAGTACTAATCCTGGGTTGAATCCACCTAGCAACCACACAGAACACTCTTAGCAGTGCCCTAGTAACCACCTTAAACAACATAGCAACACTGTGGTGACCACCCACAACACCATAGCATCATGACAGCTATTTTGCTTGGACAAGCACCACTTAGTGTATTTTCCAGAATGTAAGTCATGTAGGGCTGCACAATTAATCGGAAAACTAATCGCGATTACGATTACGGCTGCCTCGATTATGTAACCGCGAAAACTGATGATTACAGCGTTCAATTTAAGTCCGCTCGTTTTGCTTCAGTGGTTTCTATTTACAACGTGTTTTTGCAGTGGTTGAATGTTCTAACAAATCACTAACATGTCTGTTGAGCAATGAAATGGCAATGGCCAATCAGAGCCGCTTAAATTAATCCTCCGTCCTATCAGTAATGACAGCTGATCCTAATGCGCAAGTTTTAAACTGTCTGAATGCCCAGATGCTTACTTTATGTTCCACCTCTGTTCGTGGTGGCACACGAAAATTAATACTGAAGAAACATCACCTGACACTCAAAGAAGCTGTAGAACAAGAGCGAAAAGCACTTTGGAATTATTTTGGATTCATTGCATATTGCGCCGCTCGCTTTGAACGTATGTTAAATATACTTCAAATGAGCAATACGACAAAACTGAAATGCTTCCGTTTTAATCAAGGCATAGATGCGGTGTAAATAATTGATTTATTATGCTGATTAGACAGATTTGTTTTTAATGAGAGCATTCACAACAGTGCAGAACTTTGCGTGGAGTGTCACTGAGCTTGTGTCGAAATGCAGGTCTCAAACAGTGTAAACCTGCAGTGAGTGACAGCAGTCATTGTAATGGGAGTTTGTTACGTTGCTTGATTTCTGTGTACAGTTTATTAAAAATGTAATAACAGTTTTGTTTTGTCATGTTAATAAGTAGGCCAGAGTGAATTTGATTTGTACAAAATAGCAATAAAGTAATTCAGCTTAACTGTTCAAATTTGTTTTGGAGGTGTAGCCAACATAAAAAATATGGCATGAATAGAATATTTTGAGAATCACCGTCATTGTTATCGTGTCTGCTGTAATAAGACCAATTTGCCACGCAGCTGTTATTAGTAGCTTTAACATTTTCACGAATTGCACGAACTCCGATTGCAAATGACTGTTTTTAATTTCCAAAGTGCAACCACTGAGACCAAAAATGATCTAACGATGATCGTACATGAACAAGATCACCACTGAAGATCTAACGGGATGAATGGTCCCCTGTCTCTTACTGAACGCAGTAAGTAACTTGGTCAATTTAAATCGGCTGTTAATAAGTTTGAAAATTGAATATGTCATATTATTTACTGTATGTGGACTAATAATTTAAGGATTAATTTAGCAATAATTTAATTTATTTTATACCATAGATATCCATTTAAAATAAGTTTTATTTGGCCTAACATTAACAAACATTATTACAATATTTAATGCTTAAAAGATGCTTAAAAGAAACTGGAGTGCAGCTCATATCCACCATTGAAATCTGCTACTTTGCTTGCTTTGTGACGTCACGGTAATTTAATATTTTAATCAACATTAATAATCGCAATTACAATATCAAAGGCAATAATCGACAATTATGATTTTTGCTATAATCGTGCAGACATGCTTACACACATACAGATGAAAACCTCACTCATAGAGATGGTAGTAATATTTTAAAGTAGCCTATACAGAGTATTTTGGCTTATAAAATATTTAATGCAACCAGTTTAAATATTCTGTCCAATATAACATTGATGCATCGATCCAGTAACCAACGATCCAATGTTATCGATACAATGCATAAATATCGATATAAACTTTTTTTTTAGATGTACCTTTTATTTTTATACTGTCATGTCAGCCACATCTGTCACATTTCCGTCAGGCGATGACGCAACCTTAGTACATTCACTTCAATTTATGAGCACTAAATCCGCTTTTCATGTGGGACAAGGATGTGCACAGGGTCTGTGAAGCCAAATTTTGCTCTATCCGTGCATGCACATTAACCAGGCTTCCCGTGAAACCCTAGCTCCAGTGACGGGATCAGTGTGAGCATGTCAACCGGGCGCTCCTTAAAATGTGAGATCTCATGACAAACGCAGAGCGGCTCACATGCGCAATTAATTCGGGCTTCCATCGATATTGTTGCACATGCGACCCATTTGAATTTTACATGAGAATTTACTATTTAAAACTACCATTTAGAAGTTCAACCATCATGTGAAACGTCTTGACAACGGCGACATTCTGAACAGCACTAACGAGGGAAAGAGAAACACCTGCTGCCCAGCACTAGCATCAGTTATAAGATTTTACACATCAACACCCTTACTAACATTTGTCCCAGTTAACTGTAACACAATTTTTCATTACAACTGTGGAATTTGTAGCCAAGAAAAACATGGATAGCATGGATAGGTGTAAACGAGTCATGGGTATGTAAGTACTTCGAATTGGATTAAACTGAAAAATAAGCTGTCATCAATCATGTAATGATCACTTGTGTGTGACCTTTATTTTTTATATTATTTATCTGTATAATTTTTTTCAACATCTGAAGTACCTTATTTTGTTGTGGATGTCCCAATGTGGATACAGAGGGCTGAATAAATTAACCAAATTATATTTTGGTTGCATCTGAGGGCAATTTTTTTTTAATTGATTGTGTAAAATAGGCACGTACTGTCGGAATATCAATCACTGGGCCCTGAATCGAATCAAATCGAAATCGTATCGCGGCAGAATTTGAAGTATTGGCAAATATTGGATCGCAGGCCTAGAAGATCGTATCATGATAAAACGTCAGATTTACACCCCTAGTAATCTTCACAGAGAGACTTCACATGCTGAAGAGAAGTTGGCTGTTCCCATCTCCTAATACCTGCCGCATGCAACATGTCTGGCTATCAGTGCAACTTTTACACAGATGCAACTTATCTGTGTTCAACAACGCAACTTTTGCGACTTTATTCCAGAAAATTGTGTACATTTTCTTAATAAAATCTTGCCATGGAAATATTAACAGGCAGTCCCTAGTTTTCGGAAAAGAGTGCAGGAAGTAGGCAGAGCTGAAGCTCCAATCCCATGTGTGGAGTATGTTTATTAACGAAGGCAAGAGTTTATTATCTTGACCGAGGCCTGTAATCAAAGAGCCTCGGGCATTCTCACAGAGAACACTGAGGGAGGATCTGGCAACGCAAGACTGGTTTTAAACAGATACTGACTGAGATGATATGGTTTCCTTTCATATCTTATTGCTATCAGTGCTTCGAGTGGGAGATGTTTAAGGAAATTGCCACCCACTCAAATGGTGCTCAACACTGGAGTGTAATGTAGTTACAGTGTGACCAGTACTCAAAGAGATGCTGCTCTTTTCATATTGTTCAAACCTCTTCCCATGCGAGTTCTCACTGTACTGACTGATCCCCCTGCATGAGTATTTCGCATTTCAAAGCAGACATACTGGAGGAAGGAATTTAATATGATAAATATTTAATGTGATTTTAAAGCTGAAGTATGTAACTTTTTCAGTGTTTCATTGCAAACGAGGGGCATATTAGGAAAGCTGTTTTGAAAACATTGTTTATTTTTGCAATTTTGTTCAGTGGCTCTAGTGTTACATACTTCAGCTTTAAGATGTTTTATAATAATTACAAATGTGATTGCTGGTATGTGTGCCACCATCTTGTTTACATCGCAATGCTGCATGGGATTCTGAGTCACAGCAAAGATGGTTCTTAAAAATTAGTCCTTCCACTTTGTGAAACAACCACACCGTCTTTTTCCAGAGCAGCCTGTATTTCTCCTGAGGTTACCTGTGGGTTTTTCTTTGTATCCCAAACAATTCTTCTGCCAGTTGTGGCTGAAATCTTTCTTGGTCTACCTGACCTTGGCTTGGTATCAAGAGATCCCAGAATTTTCCACTTCTTAATAAGTGATTGAACAGTACTGACTGGCATTTTCAAGGCTTTGGATATCTTTTTATATCCTTTTCCATCTTTATAAAGTTCCATTGCCTTGTTACGCAGGTCTTTTGACAGTTCTTTTCTGCTCCCCATGGCTCAGTATCTAGCCTGCTCAGTGCATCCACGTGAGAGCTAACAAACTCATTGACTATTTGTACACAGACAATAATTGCAATTTAAAAAGCCACAGGTGTGGGAAATTAACCTTTAATTGCCATTTAAACCTGTGTGTGTCACCTTGTGTGTCTGTAACAAGACCAAACATTCAAGGGTATGTAAACTTTTGATCAGGGCCATTTTGATGATTTCTGTTATCATTATGATTTAAAAAGGAGCCAAACAACTATGTGATAATAAATGGCTTCATATGATCACTATTCTTAAATAAAAGACTTTAAATAAAAAAACATTGCGTGATCAGTCATATTTTCAAAATCAATGCCACAATTTCTGCCAGGGTATGCAAACTTTTGAGCACAACTGTGTGATATATATATATATATTGCGCTGTTGAAAATACTATTTGAGTAGCTGTTATATGACACCTGCTTCAGTTGTTCTCTCCTGGTAAACTGCAGCACAAATGCAGATCACACCAGTTTTGTTTGCACCCCTCTGAGCCCAACCTTGTGTAATCTCCCCAGAATGATAGTATGTGCAAAGAGGTTAAAAGACATGAGAGGGAGACTGAGAAGGATATACAAGAGATGGATTTAGCTCGGTAAACAGGAAGGATGGCAGGTTGGCTGCTGCAGCAAGAGCTAAATGGCACATTTCTAATTAGTCCCAGGGGACCCTGCAGCCTGCTGGCCAAAAGAGATGCATTTCTCCATCTCTACCATCGACAACCTCTCTTCTCCTTCATCCTTCATTGATCTCTCAATCATGTGTGTCATGGCCGGTCTGGGATGAGAAACATCTGAGAGAGGCATGATAGCCCTCTTTAGCCCTGTCATATAGCGCACTGTGCACTCCACTGACCTGCTTTATTTCATGACACTCTGCCCATTCTCACTTTGCACACTAATGGAGTGTTTGCAGCATTTCTGCTAGCTCTATAATGTGCCGACAAAAACTGACACTTAAATGTTCTCTAAATCATTTAAACACAGGAGGCTCTTTGTTAAGGTAAATGTTTTATTTTCAAGGGCATATGAAACATTAAGATGGGCATTTGTTGACTTTTGAGTTGAATTAACTTGGTCCAGTACAGTACCCTAGTACTTTACCTTCCATTAGGGTGATAGGAACACTTAACACCAGTCTTTTTCATTAATCATAATAAGCTCTTCATACAGTAATTTTCTGTTATTTTTCCAACACCAATTTTCTTTGTGCATAAACTCAAAAAAAAAAAAAATGTCAGTGTTAAAAAAACTCAACCAATGGCATGAGTTTGGAGCGGGACTATCTAGCTATATGCTGTGTTTTCGACCAGTGGTGGACTAGGGCAGTGTTCAAATATTACACAGTTCACCTTTAACTTATAAAGACATGAATAGAACTCCTTTTAGCAGATCAAGTGATTAATTCTCATAGTTTGGTCTGTCTTGTAATTAAAAGGACATCTCTGGAGATTGAGGTGGCTGATGTAATGAGCCTAGCATGGTTTCTCAGTGTCCTTCCTTTCATATTCCTCCAGTACTGCACAAAAAATACAATCCCTTAATTAATTTTCTAAGAGAAAAGAGGCTCCTGGTACACTCTCAGCTGTTTAACATATTACTCTCACTCTTGTCACAGTTTGAGTTTTGCAGAATAGAACAGAAATGCATACAAATTTATATAAACCTCTGCTTCAGTCATTTCAGGATTGTTGTATGCGTTGCAACAAAAGATGGAGTATAATCTTCACCCACTTCACACTTGCGAAGGGAATGAATAATCTCTAAAGAGGGTAATACTCTATGCCCTCATACACACATTGTTACAGTGTGAACAAGAATTAGGCCAGTCTGCTGTCAGCAGTTTGGGGGCCCAGAGAGACTCTCAGGTTCCCTGAGTCAGCAGTGTAAGCCAGAAAAGGAAAACAGCTGCTCCATCTTAGCCTGAAAACTGTGGGCTGACTGCTACTCTGAAAGTATTTGCAAATAAAAAAAATTGAAAAAAGAAAGAAAAGAAATTGGGTTTAAAGCATCTTGTCTTTACAGTGTAGAGTTAAAGGAATGTTTCGGGCCCAATACAAGTTAATCAAAAATGTACAGCATTTGTGGCAGACTATCGATTACCACAGAAAATAATTTTGATCCGTCCCTCAGTTAAAAAAGAAAAAAAAGTTGACATTACAGTAGAAGTCTATGGGGGGTAGGCTGATATAATATTTTTAATGCACACTGTTCTAAAAGTATTAAGACAAGGCTTAAACATTCGATCACTTTCTTCCTTGTCCATGTAATGTTATATCTGGATTTTCAACTTCAGTGTCATGACCATGTAAAGCCAATAAACCTGGTACCTTTCACATGATATGCTTAAGAATACCAGAAAAGGACATGGCATAGCTCTCCATAAAGCACTGTTTGCATGGAGCAAGCACTCGATCATTAGAATAACACCAATGAACAGAAATTCAAGTTCATCCACCTTGGTAAGTATTCCCACCTCAGAAAGGATGATTTAGACAGCTTTACAGATCAAATGATAAAAACATTTTTCTGAATTATTCATGTAAGTACTTGTAACTTGAACAAAAATACAAGTTTCACAAATCTGCTTTTAAACCCTCAAAGTGCCTTGCCTTGTGCACTTTCATTGAAAGTGCCTTACAGTAACTGCAGTTTTTATTTTGTTTTTTGCTTTAAAAAAAGAGATCAATATAGATTAAATTACTCTGACGTCACACCACAGGTAACTGTGCTTTTGGGTTCTTTCGAGCAGCAGATTTCAGTGGTGGAGATGGGCAGCGCTGCAGTTTTAATAATCTTTTAAGCATTATATAGATGAAGTTACTGTTTACAAACAAACACACTGCTCCGCCACTTCCGGGTTCTTTTGGCAGCCTAGATAAGAGCAACGTTCAGTAGATGCTTCACACAAATTGAGCTGAAACAGATGTTGTTTGTGGGTTTGAAACACCCCGTTTCCTACAGATTATTGGAGATTTAGTCTTCTTTTTTTTTCTCCCCCTTTCTCCCCAATTTGGAATGCCTAATTCCCAATGCGCTCTTGATCCTCGTGGTGGCGTAGTGATTTGCCTCAATCCGGATGGCGGAGGATGAATCTCAGTTGCCTCCGCGTCTGAGACAGTCAATCCGCGCATCTTATCACATGGCTTGAGCGCATTACCACGGAGACATAGCACGTGTGGAGGCTTCACGCTGTTCTCCATGGCGTCTACGCACAACTCACCACGCGTCCCACCGAGAGCGAGAACCACATTATAGCGACCACGAGGAGGTTACCCCAACGTGACTCTACCCACCCTAGCAACTGGGCCAATTTGGTTGCTTAGGAAGCCTGGCTGGAGTCACTCGGCACGCCCTGGATTCGAACTTGTGACTCCAGGTGTGGTAGTCAGCGTCTTTGCTCGCTGAGCTACCCAGGCCCCTGGAGATTTGGGCTTCTTTAAATTTCCATCAAGATCAGGATAAACTCAGAATTTTACATAATTAATGATATTTCACGGATCACCGTCATTATTACATCTGCTCTATCAGACCCAACTGACCCACAGCTGCTGTTGGTCGATTTGAACTACAAAAAAATCCCACAAATGGCTGATTTTAATTTCCAAAGTGCAATCACTGCGATGTACATGATGCCAAATATTATCAAACGATGATCGTAAATGAACAAAACCAATGAAAGGTCTAATGGGAAAAACTGGACCCCGCCTTCACCATTTTGCAGAGCTGAGGCTACTATTTGTCTAAGGATAAGCTAATAAAAATAATGTCATACTGCTGAAATTATGTCTTTGCATTTATTTTGAATACATTAAGCAACACATTAAGTTATATCGAAAATGACTTAAGTTTGAACATGGAATATGATGATATTGAAGTCATATTATTATTAGGTTATTTACTGTATGTGCTTTAATAATTTAAGCAGTAAAGACGTATATTGTATGTCTGATGGTAGTTTTAATTTTATATGCCACATTCCTCTGGCTTTAGAAGTGTGTTAAGTGTGTGAAGATGTTTATTCATCAACCTGTAAAATGTCCAACATAATCAAACAGGCCTATTGTATCATTTAAAACTTGTTTTTCCGATAATTTAGAAGGAACCTACATAATTTCTTCACTTTAAACCATGGATATCCCTTTATAATAACTTTTATTAGCATCAACAATCATTTTTACATTATGAGATGCTTAAAAGATTATTAAAACTGCGGTGCAGCCCATTTATAACACTGAAACCTGCAGCTCAAAAGAACCCGGAAGTGCTGTTGCCTGCTGTGTGACAGAGTAATTTCATCTATAGTGTAGTGATGTCTGTAAATGTTAATAAAAGTTATTATAAATGGATGTCTATGCTTTACAGTGAAAATGATGTGGGTTCATTCTGAAATATCAGCAAAACATGTTTAAACTTTGTTCAATGGACCTATATGATTAAGACATGCAGGTTGATAAATACACACCATCACATGCTTAACACGCTTCTAAAGCCTGAGAAATGGGGTATTTATAAATGAAAAATACCATCACACATGCAATATGCATCTTAACTGCTTGAATTATCAACCCAAATGCAGTAAATAATATTTGACTTCAAAATCACAATATATTGAATATTCAGATTTAATAACAGCCATTTCTGTACAACTGTTACTTACTGCATTCAAAATGAATGCAAAGACAGCATTTTAGCAGTATGATATTGTTTTTATTTGCATATTCTTTAAACCGTAGCCTTTGTGCTGCAGTGTTGGAGATGGGGTCCCGTACTTCCCGTTGGCTCTTCCACGGTGGTCTTGTTCATATAAGGTCATCATTAGATCATATTTGACCTCAAATCTGTTACAGCGGTTGCACTTTGTTCATTAAAAAAATCAAAAAAACAACTGCAGTTTGCAATCAGAGTTTGCACAGTTTCTATGTTCAAAAGTTAAAATTCACCAAAAGCAGGTTCAGGGCAGTTGGGTTTTAAAAGAGCAGACACTATAACAGTGACGGTGACCCGTAAAATATCATAACTCATGGCAAATCCTGAGTTTTTCCCAATTCAACAATAATGATGGAAATTTAAAGAAGCCCAAATCTCCAAGATTCTGCAGGAAATAGGGTGTTTCAACCCCACAAAAAGCACTTTTGGGCATTTTCAGCTCAGTTTGAGTGAAGCGCCCATAGACAGCAGTTCCTTTGTGAGCTTCTAAAACAGGGTTGTTCAAAATTCAGAATTAACTCCCTTTCAATTCATGGGTTGGAATTTCAGTTGAATTGGCCGTACTCCACAGGAAGTTGAATTGGAATTGGAATAAAAGGAAGTGAAATTTACTGAATTGCAATTCAAAGAAATTCAACACAGTCACACTACATAATTTCATTAGTCCAAGATACATTTTGTGACAAATAGTTACCTTGTTATTTTTTACCATATTTGTATTTATTCCTTAATGGGTTGGATAACATTTTTAACCAACATATCATTTCTCTCTCTAAAATAAATAAATAATTAAATTTAACATCATTAAACAGGTGTACTTTTAATCTATAATATTTTGTTTTAATCATATATTACTATAATTTAACATACTATATACTCTGCACCCGTCTACTGAGGTACTTCAATTTGGGAATTAACATTACTTGCATTTGGACATCATATTTCGAGCAAATTGGCATCATTTTATTTAGACAAATTATGTTCATTTCAGTTGAAGGAAAAAATTGTTGGTTGTGAGTGCCCACGAAGGATAAACCTCATGCATCCTCCGAATTTCCAAGAAAGAACGTCGCGTTCGGAGTGTCCTACTCGCTTTTCTGAAACGAGAAAAATTATAAGCTTCACATTTCTGTCTTTAAATTCTCCAGAAAGTGTTCCCATTCACTTCCATTGTTAGTGCCTCACTGTAAACAAGATTTTGGCTTTTTTTTTTTTTTTTAAGAAAAAGACGGACAATTTGAAAATATTTTGTGGTAATCAACATTATGCCACAAATGCTGTCTATTGAGCATAACTTGTATTGAACCTGGAATATTCATTTAAACTCTGTCATCCCAGTCCTATGAACATTGCTTTCCTCATTTACATGGTTTTAAACTGTTCAATATTGTAAGCATCTCGTGTACATTTCTATAAACATATTTCGTAAAGAGCGATGTGCTTGCTGTCTTAAACCAGTGATGTCACGTTTTTACTCATCACATGAACACATATGACAAAAAAAAAAAAAAGAAAGTATTTTAAAATGACACGCACAGACCTCGACACTTGGTAGCCTACATAAAACACAAGGTTAACAATCAACAAATTGATCATTTTATTAGAGAAACATACTCATCCTGACATCGCAAAACAACAATTTACCTACCTTGACAACATAATCAACAACAACAATGTAAATAAAACCATGCAAATGGCCAAACAATGCAGCCGTATTATTCATGCTCCAGTTCATGCTGGGAAGAGGGTAAATTGGACTGAACCACATACAAATTTTGTGTAGGCCAATTTGAACTGAAATAATTGCATTAATCCAGCTTGCTGCTATGCTTGTTGGTTTGACGAAGTATGTTGTAATAGACTTTTACAACATACTTAGATGCATTGAGATGCATTACTTTCCTTAAAGTTGCTAAGCCAAAAAACTACAATAATACATTCATAATGTTTTTTCAGCATTTTTGACTTGATCTAAGAATTTTTTTTTAAAGTGTAATGTTTCTAGAAATACCCCATTCATTATGAATATGATAATATGAGAACATGTTTCAAGTTATACTGAAAAATCAAATGTATTATTAAAAACTAAACTTAAAAACAGTCATGTGAATTTCTTTGAATTTCATTCCATTTAATTCTGCTTAAATTCCAATGCGAATTGCAATTCTACATCTTTTGTGCTACCTCAATTCAAATTCACTCCAAATTCAGGAACTTTTGTTTGTAAATAGTAACTTCATCCATTGCAGTGACATTGCTGGCAGTGAGATTTTTAATTCTGAACATTCTGTTGCCCTTTTAAGTCCCTCTCAAGGTAAGTTATACCACCCGGCTGCCATCTTACACTGATCAGCCACAACGTTAAAACCACCTACCTAATATTGTGTAGGTCCCCCTCGTGGATGTTTTGTTGTTGTTGATATTATTGTCGGCACCATTCTCAGTACATTATAGAGACTGTTGTGCGTGAAATTCCCAGGATATCAGCAGTTACAGAAATACTCAAACCAGCCCGTCTGGCACCAACAATCATGCCACGGTCCAAATCATGGGATTTTCACGCACAACAGTCTCTAGAATTTACTCCGAATGGTTCCAAAAACAAAAAACATCCAGTGAGCGGCCGTTCTGCAGATGGAAATGCCTTGTTGATGAGAGAGGTCAACAGAGAATGGCCAGACTGGTTTGAACTGACAAAGTCTACGGTAACTCAGATAACTGATCTGTATAATTGTGGTGAGAATAATAGTATCTCAGAATGCTATTCTGAGATACGGGTTGATGCTGTTTTGGTGGCATGAGGAGGACCTACACAATATTAGGCAGGTGGTTTTAATGTTATGGCTGATCAGTGTAAATACACGGACAGATGTTTTCTATGGATTCAAGTAGCATGAAAGTACAGCATCTATCTACTTGAATGGAGAAAGACCAAAATCTCTAAAATGGATGTTGAAGATTAACATCAAATCACATCTTTTAAATCAGCAGTAAAGTCTTACAACAATGGGATCATAAATTGTTTTGGATCACGCTAAAAATTCTATTTTTCAGGCTAGTCCAGATAATGCAGGTTCTTGAGTTGACTGACAGGCGACGTCTATATCTGAAAGGTGATTGGCTCTTTTACCTGTAAGGCAGGACTTTCTTTTCTACATCTGCCATATTGGGCATTCTAATTTCTCCAATTCATTTTAATAAGTGCTCTGTCTTGAAGGTCTAAATAGTCTCTGATTCTATTGTCAATTGGAGATTTTTGAACGTTGTTAAATATCTTAAAACTTGCATAAGAAACCATGCTAGGACTGTAATTAAAAAAGAAAAAAAGAGCGTGAAATACATTACTTGAAGCTTAGACCTACGGCTCAGTGATGCTGTGTGCTTGAGAGGTTGACTGCTGTGCTACTGTTTGGATGCTGAGTATGATTAAAGCCTCAGCTGTCATTAAAACTGTTACATTTTACTCTGTTCTTCTAGAAAACAGTCATAGGGCTCTATTTTTGTGACCGCGCTTGACGCAGTGCTATGCGCAACTATCCTGCACTGCGTTTTATCCAGTTTTCATGACCACGTTAATTCTAAACACAATTTTAATTCCAGTGTAACACGCAAGTGGCCGTGGCTGGGAGTGCTTGCACTATCTGTGGGTGTATGCACGCAAACTGTGGGTGTATTGTCTGTTAAATTAAGTGCCGCAATTTGATATTTTCCAGAGAAATAGGTCATTGGGCTAAGATGTCTGAGAACCACGTCTATTCTAAGACTCCAATCCTGCATTTGCAGTTTAAGGATTCCACCAGCAGATGATATCAAAGAGCTGTCGATCACTTTAATACTAACCATGATTTGTGCCAGTAAACCAATATGATTAATTATACTTACATTCTTTTTAATTTAACCCAGCCCAAATCCAATTAGTCCTGGCAAGCACCACATTTCCCATGAGTGTAAGGAGTGTGTCACTGTCATAGAAATATGCCTAACATTCAGGATGTAGTTAATGCACAAAAGAACGAATGAAGAAACAAATGGTCCATATTTATATTCTTCTAATGCATTGCATACAGCCTATTTACACTACCAAATTGTTATGAATTGGCTGTCTTCATTTATATCGATATTGTTTGACAGGCAATGGAATATATAATATGACCTAAACGGCACAATAACTGTAGAAGAACCTCAGAATTAAATTGCACTTGACCAAACCCATTCACGCTTTGTGCACGCTATTTCGCCAATCCACTAACGCTTAAGACTTATAGCATGCTTGCACAAAAATACCAAAGCTTCATGGCCATGCCCACCATATGTATGATGTATCGCATAGCACTGCGGTTAAGACGTAGTGACTTAAAATAAGGCCCATAGTGTCTTTTCAGTGGATTAAAAGCACACACATTTTTCCAAAATGTCAAAATCATTTAGGTCCTATCTGTTGCACAAAGGCTTTCTTCTCTGACCAATTCAGTCATTAGAGCTGATTGTCTTGTCAGTTAATTAGCTCAGCGCTAATGAAGCTGAATGCTGGGGCTTAATGGTATTTAATGAGAAAATAGCAGAGTGCAAAACAATGTGTAAAAATAGCAAGTAAAGTTAAAAGAAGCCCTGACTTTTTTTCTTCTTCCTTCTTTTACCATAGACCACAGGAAACATTTTGCCTTAAATCAGCTTTTTGTTATAAACATTGTTGTCTGTCCAGAATATGTCACTTCTGATTTACTAAAAATAAAACAAATAGCTAAATAAACATCAGTACTGTATAGTATTAGTCAATTGCTGACCATTAAAATAAAGAATAAATAAAAATAAAACAAATAGCTAAATAAACATCAGTACTGTTTAGTATGTCAAATGCTGACCATTAAAATAAAGAATAAATAAAAATAAAACAAATAGCTAAATAAAAATCAGTATTACTGTTTAGTGTCAGTCAAATGCTGACTATTTTAATACTGCCGAGTCAAGAGATAAACAGATAAGCAGCGGTGTTACACTGTATTTTGCTATACAAGTTCAGGGGAAACTTTCAACGGTGGAAAACCAGACTTTTAAATATTATATTTTATAAATGCAACGACTGGAATTGTTCGGTTGAAGGGGGTACCAAACTGTGAATCCTGAACAAAACAGTTTGGTGAATACATGTTTACATATTAGCTTCCACTCAGCTGACAAGCAATGAAAGTAGCTATGTGATTAGCTAGTTAGCTATAAGCTCGTTGTCACGGAGAGTAAAAACGGACGTTGTTTATTTTACTTTCCAGCATTGTGTCTCACCAACTAGGTAATAACATAGCATGAAATAAACACTCACCACACACAATCCACCACTGCACTGTTGTCTGATGAGCTGCAAAAAGATATTTACCTTTAAATCTGCTACGCTACTTTCTGCACTGACAAACTGTAGCTGGCTAACAGCAAACAGACATGAGTGATATGGTTGTCAGGGACAAGGTTAATGTTATATTAGTTATATTGAAAAGGGATAATGATGGGGTCATTGTTTATTAACTTTCCAGTATGTATTTCACAAACTAGTTAACTTAACGAGACACAACTCCGCTCTGTCTGCAGAGCCACCGTCAGCTCAGTTCTGTAAACAATGGAGTTGGAGTGCGCTCTGCTGGACAAACTGTGTAATGACACCAACTCTAAAGCATTGTTTTCTGCATTATATGTTCTGAAAAAAAGTTTTCATATCGGCGCATATCGGTAAAATATCGGCCGGCCGATATATCGGTCGGGCACTAGTCAGGACATTACTGATGTAAAAAAACAGTACAATCACTATTTGAAAAAAGTAATTTTTGATCAAATCTAGACAGGCCCCATTTCCAGCAGCCATCACTCCAACACCTTATCCTTGAGTAATAGTGCTAAATTGCTAATTTGGTACTAGAAAATCACTTGCCATTATATCAAACACTGCTGAAAGCTATTTGGTTCATTAAATGAAGCTTAACATTGTCTTTGTGTTTGTTTTTGAGTTGCCACAGTATCCAATAGACTGACATGTCTTAAGGTCAATATTAGGTCAAAAATGGCAAAAAAGAAACCAGCTTTCTCTAGAAACTCGTCAGTCAATCATTGTTTTGAGAAATGAAGGCAACACAATTCTTGAAATTGCCAATAAAACTGAATATTTCATACAAAGGTATACACTACAGTGTTCAAAGACAAAGGACAACTGGCTCTAACAAGGACAGAAAGAGATGTGGAAGGCCAGATGTACAACTAAACATGGGGATAAGTACATTAGAGTCTCTAGTTTGAGGAATAGACGCCTCTCATCCTCAGCTGACAGCTTCATTGAATTCTACCTGCTCAACACCAGTTTCATGTAGAACAGTAAGAGAAGACTCAGGAGTGCTGGCCTTATGGGAAGAATTGCAAAGAAAATGCCACTTTTGTAACAATAAAACAAAAAGAAAGGTTACAGTGGGCAAAGAAACACAGACATTGGACAACAGATAATTGGAAAAGAGTGTTATGGATCTTAACCCTATTGAGCTTTTGTGGGATCAGCTAGACTGTAAGGTGTGTGAGAAGTGCCCGACAAGACTACAGGAAGCGTGGGGTGAAATGTCACTTGAGTATCTGGACAAACTGACAGCTAGAATGCCAAGGATCTGCAAAGCTGACATTGCTGGACATGGAGGATTTTTTTATGAGAACTCTTTTTTTTCAAATTGTAATAGTAATTCATATTATTTATGTCCTAACTATACATTGTGATCAGTTGAATGCCACTTTGGTTTCCATAAGAGCAAAATATGTACATTATTTCAAACATATTCGTCATGGCATTGTTTCGACAACCTTATGCAAGGTCACAACATTTATTCTCGGCCAAAACTTTGGATGGGAATAAATGTTGTGACCTTGCATAATCTTGCATAATCTTGAATTGACGATGGGAGAGTCGAACCACTCCATAAAGTCTTCTCAGCACATCCCAAAGACTTTCAATAAGGTTAAGATCAGGACTCTGTGGTGGCCAATTCATGTGTCAAAATGATTCCTCATGCCTCCTGAACTGCTCTTTCACAATTTGAGCCCTATTAATCTTGGCATTGTCGTCCTGAAATATGCCTGTTCTGTAAGGGAAGAAAAAATCCATTGATTGGATAACCTGGTCATTCAGTACATTCAGGTAGTCTGCTGACTTCCATCTTATTGCCGCATAACGTTGCTGAGCCTAGACCTGATCATAACACTGCCTCCAGAGCCTTGTACAGTAGGCACTATGCATGACTGGTGCAGCGCTTCATGTGCTTCCCTTCTAACACGCCCATCGCTTTGGAATAGGTTTAATCCGAACTCCACATGATCACTTGTCCTTTTTCCATTGCTACACAGTCCAATCTTTATGCTCCCTAGCAAAGTAAATCATTTTTTACGATTAGCCTCACTAACAAGTGGCTTTCTTGTGGCCACACAGCTGTTTATTCTCAATCCTGTAAACTCTCGTTGCGTTGTGCGTGTGGAAATGCTCTTACGTTCACTATTAAACATAGCCGTGTGTTTTACTGTAGATTTTTATGATGTGACTTCAAGCATTTTAGTGATCTCAGATCACAATCATTGAAGATTTTTTTCCGACTACATTTCTTCCACGAAGCTGACAGTTCACCACTATGTTTTCAGGTTTTAATAATGCGTTGGACAGTTCTTAACTCAATTCCAGTGAATTCAGCAATCTCCTCAGTTGCTTTCTTTGCTTGATGCAGGCCAATAATTTGCCCCTTCTGAAACACAGTAACATCTTTTCCATGACCACGGGATATGTCTTCCGGCATGTTTTTTTAAGAAATGAGAAGCTACACACTGCATCAGTTAGGGTTAAAATCATTTTTGCCAGCTGAAACATTAATCACTGCAATAATGATTCAATCATAGGCTCTTAAGTATCTGCTTATTTAGATATGACAATTTTATTTATTTATTTATTTTTTGGCCAGGTAGTGTATTTGCAACGTGAATGATCATTTCTGATTCTATAAATATCCAATCTGTAGAAGTAGCAGGCGTTTAGAATAAAGTTTAGGACAAAAACCGTCCTAAGTGATTTTTTTACTTTTTGCTCATAGTTTTGAATTAATACATCACATTCAGTCAGGCGGTCACATGCGGTCTAGTCACACAAATATTTCCACATATCCGAAGCTCAGATCATATCCAAAATTCTGCCTCTGCAGATGGTTGGAACTCCACACAGCCGCCGTGCGACACTCCATTTGAAATGACTGACCTCCGGTCGTTTGTCAGATGCAGTGAAAAGGCGGCTTCAGTCCAGTAAGACGAAAGAAAATGATCTGCAAAAATATAATAAATAATGTTCAATTTTAAATTAAATTGTAAGGAGTAAAAAGTAGTCTTTTTTTCTATGGAAATGTAATTAAGTAAAAGTACAAGTATTCCGTTTAAATTGCACTCAAGTAAAAATCCCTAAAAATAATAATTAAGTATAATACTTAAGTAGTTCTGCTCAATTTTACACTCCTGTAAAAGGTTTTATTTGTTCTTCAGGTTTATTCCCTAATAAAATTCCATAATAGTTTTCTGGCTAGTGGGCACTTGACACATTCATGGACTTTTTTTTTTTACATTTATACATTTGTATGAATGTATGCATGGGAAAGTATATATCTTAGGTACCGTGACTGTTCAGCATTTCTTTTATGTTTTTACCATTTTTAATCTCTTTGTTCCCTTATTAAATGTCATAAAAACTATAATAATTACAAAAGAATTAGCAAAATGCTGTTTAAAATAGATGAAGTATAAAATGTCACCTTCTGATGCCATAAATCTGTATAAATAAAGTTTACGACATTGATGTTAGAAAAGGACTTTAATGTTTATCAACATTCCTTTATTTGAGAAAAACATAAAGGCCACATACCAACATTTATATTGATATTTAACTTAACTAAGGAGTGCCTTAAATATCATATTAGTGGTATTGCTATGGCATTGAAATTAGTATTTCACTGGTGTTATGAAGTTACAACAACTGGCATTGCTATCGACCACTGACATTTTGGTATTGTGGCAACCATATAGCACTGTGATTACATGGATAAATCTCAGATGCGTAAGCAGTATTGTTAGTGGCAGATAACATTAACGCATGGTGTGATTAATCTGCAGGAGTCTGAATGGTTTCATGGTTGGGGTTTAGAAAGATGGTTCGAGGGAGGTAAAATCTAGGCCACTGCACAATGAGCTGAGGATTTGGCCACTTTGCCTTGCTGTGTCTCACTTTGCTCCCTGTAGAGTCTCATATAATCGCTGTAATTTCATTAAGCTTTGAGCTTTCCCCTCACTATACAGTGGAATGCTTGCTAATTGGGAACAAGCATTAGCTGGGGCTTGTCTTGTCTGCTGATTTGAAAGGGAAGAGACAGTGATCGCCCCCTAGTGCTAAAACTCTTGGGGCTGAGGGGGCCAGTGAGATCAAGTGCCATCAAAGCCCTGACTCTGCTTTAATTGGGACAAGAGGATTTATTGAAGCTAGCTTCTAGTCAGATATGACTGATAAAGGTAGAAATTGCTAACAACAAATTTAAGTCATATCTGTGGGCCAGTCACAAATGAGGATCATTTATCATTGATTCTTGGCGCATCATGCCATAATGTAGCTCAAAAAGGAAATGCATGCCAAAGTGAAATCAGGACAATTGAGGCTATGTCCACATTAATCCTGATACATTTGAAAATGGCGTTTTCATTTTTGAAACGCTCTCCGTCCACACTGGCGTTTTCAAGTGTTTTCCAAAAGTTTCTCGTCCACACTGAAACTCTTAAATCTCCTTACTGCACATGCGAAAAATCACCGTTCCATGTACGTTCTGAAGAGCAGTTCAGTCATGCCAACTCTCGGAAGGATTTAGCATCTGAATGTGGGTGTGACATATTGATCAGATATTGGTCTTGACGGACTAGATCTGCTATGCTGCTGCTGCAGAGCAAGTACGAAGACTTGCTACTGTTAGAAAAATACATATACGAGAGTTAGTATGTGGACATGCTGCTGCTGTACAATGAGACAAAACGCAAGACATGCTGCATCGAGCATGTGTTACATGCTAATATATATACAACTGTAACCACTGGAGGGTCAACTTGGCCTTGTGCTTAGGGTCATTGTCATGCTGGAAAGTCCAAGAGCGTCCCATGCACAGCTTTCGTGCAGAAGAATGCAAATTGTCTGCCAGTATTTTCTGATAACAATTTTCACAAGATTCCCTGTGCCTTTAGAGCTCACACACCCCCAAAACATCAGTGAGCACCCAACATGTTTCACAATGGGGATGGTATTCTTTTCACTATAGGCCTTGTTGACTCCTCTCCAAACATAGCACCTATGGTTGTGACCATAAAGCTCTATTTTGGTCTCGTCACTCCAAATTACTGTGTGCTAGAAGCTGTGAGGCGTGTCAAGTTGTTGTCGGGCATATTGTAACCGGGCTTTTTTGTGGCATTGGCACAGTAAAGGCTTCTTTCTGGCAACTCGACCATGCAGCAAATTTTTGTTCAAGTATCGTCGTATTGTGCTCCTTGAAACAACCACACCGTCTTTTTCCAGAGCAGCCTGTATTTTTCCTGAGGTTACCTGTAGGTTTTTCTTTGTATCCCGAACAATTCTTCTGGCAGTTGTGGCTAAAATCTTTCTTGGTCTACCTGACCTTGGCTTGGTATCAAGAAATCCCTGAATTTTCCACGTCTTAAGTGATTGAACAGTACTGACTGGCATTTTCAAGGCTTTGGGTATCTTTTTATAGCCTTTTCCATCTTTATAAAGTTCCATTACCTTGTTACGCAGGTCTTTTGGCAGTTCTTTTCTGCTCCCCATGGCTCAGTATCTAGCCTGCTCAGTGCATCCATGTGAGAGCTAACAAACTCATTGACTATTTATACACAGGCACTAATTGCAATTTAAAAAGCCACAGGTGTGGGAAATTAATATTTAATTGCCATTTAAACCTGTGTGCGTCACCTTGTGTGTCTGTAACAAGGCCAAACATTCAAGGCTATGTAAACTTTTGATCAGGGCCATTTTGATGATTTCTGTTATCACTATGATTTAAAAAGGAGCCAAACAACTATGTGATGATAAATGGCTTCATATGATCACTATCCTTAAATGAAATTTTTTTTTTTTTTTTTTTTTTTTTTTTGCATGATCAGTCATATTTTCACACAATTTCTGCCAGGGTATGCAAACTTTTGAGCACAACTGTGTATATATATTGCTCTTAGTGTGAATGTTGGTCTGCTTCAGTTTCCAGAAGCGAAATGACAGACCTAAGCTTTATATTCCCACCTTAACACAGGAGGATGAGTTCTGCTTTGTGATATTTAGTACTGTGTGTTTGTCTGCTAAATGTCAGGGGAACCCTCAAAAGTGAAAAAGCTTTTCAGTTCAGTTGTGGGCCAAACTTTTTTCCTGTTCTATATTGAATAAATAAACAGTTGGCATACAGACAGAAATATTCTGCATTGAAAATGAAATGGGTTCAACAGAAGTTCACTTATTGAAAGCTGCAGGTTTTTCTATTTCCTGCTTTCTTGAGGCGTCACCTAGGCTATGTTCAGTTGACACAGGCAGATTTTTTTTCTTTTCTTTTTTTTTCTGACTAAAATCTGCTTAGGTTTTTGTAGTCTGAACAGGACAAAGCACATAAAATCTGATTTTTAATTTTTTTTTACCAGCCTGATCCAAACCACATTCGTAGGTGGTTTGAAATTGGATTAAAATCAGATTTTGTTATTTCGTCTCAGTCTGAATGGTCGGATCGTATTTCGTGTGATTTATTTAATTTTTTATTATTGCTCGTGACGGGTTGTTATATCAGGTTTTGTGACAAGAAGACATACTGTGTTTCAAACAGCGTAAATGATATGGGACGGACGTCCTCTTCAAGCTCCTCGTCGTACGACCCTCTGAGCATTTTTCCACTTCAATACAGGACACAAAGCCTTCAATACAAGACATTTTACTGCTGGCTTAAATACGGGACAGTGGGCATCCTCTATGGGGCGTTGTAATTTGGCCCACAATATGGGACATCCCAGCTAAAACAGGACAGTTGTCAACCCTAGCAGCAACAAACATTGCATATGCCACATCTTCCTTTTTTTATTAAGCCCTTGTCTGTGACGAATTTGTTCATATTTGGATACTGCTCTCATGAAAAACATAAGCAATGGCAAAACATTAATTGCTATACTCTCACGCAAGGTGAACCTACACAAGTTTGTAGTGTTACTATGACAACTAATGTGGACGTGCTAGCAAAAGTGACTGCAGTCTGAACAGAAAAAAAATCTGATCTGGCTACATATAACTGCCTCTATTTAAATCCTCTGCTGTTGACTGAATGATGACATGAGGATGCAAACCTCATTGTACCTCCGACTCCTCAATTTTTTCTTTATTGCAGGTTTTAAGGGGATGTTTAAACTATTCAGATTTCTGTCTCTTTGGTTCCCTTGGAGTCTTAATCAACTACATTTTCAGATTTTACCAATTTTACCCATGTCAAACTTGCCTACACAATAGTTTTTGGTTGCTAAGACATTGGTACAGTTGCTAGGGTCTTTTGGTCTCCATGTGGTTGCTTACTGGCCCAAGTCAAAAGAGCTCAACCCTCCGCTTGTGTGAAGTGTTTTTAAGATCAAAGTGATATTTTCAGTGCAAAGGACAGAATAGATATGCTGCATTTGTCTTCTCCTTTGTCCGTGAAATCTTTTTGAATTGAACTACCATGTGCCAAGAAATTAAAGTTTGTGTGGTCAGGGGTCCACAGGCACCTTTTTTTTCACCTCTTCTAAGCTGAGCTGTCATGATAATGAGCCTAATTTCAGACCTGTTTTCTAGTTAGTTTAGCACCACTCAACTCAGACTGCCTCTGACCTTCATGGACCATCTCTCATCCCTCAGATAACTGCCTTGTTTTTTTGTCATCTTCTGTGGACGTAAAGTGTCCTTAACGGGCAGTGACTGTCATCTGCAGTGTTTATTGTTTGTGCTTTGGGAGGTGTTGGGCCGTTTAAAGGTGTTGGGCCGTAATGGAATTGGTGAATGCTCGTGAACAGAGCAGTTTCTTTTTTTAATGGGCATTATGAGGACGCTTGCCATGCTTTTCAATCACATCTTGATTGGTAGCAAGACACAGGATTAAATGATGCTTTCAAGCTCTTTTAAAGTTACAGTCAGAGAGGACCATGAAAAGAGACGTTAAAGCTCACCTTGGACTACAGAAATGGAGTATGTTGTACTCTATAGGCCAAAACTCTGAGGACAAGGACTTTTGTTAGAGGCAAAGCATGGGTTCAGGTCATTGTACTAATTTCAGCTTAAAGGTGCACACATTATTGCTCATTTGTTGTATTCAATCTTTGCTGTAAAATCAAAACTGTTTAAAGACCCCATGAAATAAAATTGATTATGGCTGTTAGTCCATGTGTTTAAGTTTTGACGCCATATGTATGTAGGGCTGGGGGATATGGCTAAGAAAAATATTAAATATTCAATATATATCTCAATAATTATGTATTTGCTCTGAAATGGCTCAAAAGTGATTATTTTTATTTTTTAATCAGAGGAATCATCATTTCATCCAAACAGCCACTGTAGCCAAGTAGATTCGATTTATTAACGGCACTGAATACAAATCTATTTTAAAATAACGAAGGCATGTTTTCTCAGATTTTCACTAAATTAACACAAGGGAGAATAAGATCTAATCATTTTCATTAATATGCACATTTATATTTTATATACAATAATACAAAGTAGGTTAATAAAAAGCATTATTTACCTTCATATATTTTTTGTGAATGAACAAGGTGGAACTTTTATTTTGACAAATCACTTCACTTGGAGCTTTTATTTTGACACGTAATTTGTTGTGTGTCGTTCACAATATTCCAGATCTGGTGAAACGATTTCATCTCCTCCATTTGTTTTATACTGTGCCTCCTTTGTAGATTTGTATAATAACTTGTATTGGTTACTAATGTTTGGAATTGTGAATGCCTAAAACCTGCAGTACTTTTTATTTCACAATGCAGGTGAACTGCTCTGAAAACGCTAAAAACACGAGCCCACGTACACAGAACAGTGCACTTTTTGAAGCGCACACAGACATGTTTATCTGTCTTTCACTGTAGCCTTTTGCAGTTTAATAATCACATATGACAATAAAGCCATTTTAATGTTATTTTGATTAATTGTTCAGCCCTGAAGGATTGTGAAATTAGTCAACTGATGCTCTTTGTGAAACTAAATGGCCAAATGAAAAGCATATTAAAATCATTGCAATATGCACGATAATGCTTAATTGTATATCATCAGCAAAATCATCACGATTATATTGTTAATATTCGATATATCACCCAGCCCTGTATGTATGCTAGTGTGCTACATTTGGGGGAAAAAATAACATTTACAGCCTTTATTTGCATCATGTTCTGAGAAAACAGACCACAAATATTGATGACTCGTGTTGCACTATACAGCTTTTTGTCCAATCCAATTGGATCTATAATGAGAATGTCTCTCCCCCTACAACCGACCACCAATGCACAAGTCATTGTTCATGGCACTAAATAATGCCAATTGGCTATTTAAAATAAATAGATAATCCCTTTATGTCCTGCCCAAACTTCCTGTTTCAATAGGAAAAAAATGCTTAATTCCATTCATTTCTGAAAGTCTGAATTTCCAACTTTCAAAAAATGCACTTAAAGTCAAACATTTCAAACTTTCAATCCACAGCTTTGGTGTCATGCAAATATGTTGGTACCCGGGAACATTCATTTTCATCCAAGTGCATCAATGAGTCAAAGCTCCTATATTACACTCCTGGGCAAAAAAAAAAAAAAAGAGCCCAAAATGGCAAAACATTAAGCTTTTAATAGCTTAATGTTTTGCCATTTTGGGCTTGGCCCATTTTTTTGCTCAGGAGTGTACATGATAAACCTTGTTTTGCAAATGTTTGCAGAGACAGTTTTGTTAAATGTTAAATTATACTCTCTTTTGATTATTGTACACATGTACGGCAGAATGCTAGTGTTGCATTGCGTTATCCTCTGTAATTCGGTCGCTAGGAGACGTTATTTTCCTATATGTTTTCTTCTGAACATAGTGGAATAGAATGCCTTTATGGTCCAAGATCGGCATAATCAAGTCAGAATATCCCACATCCGAATCTAAATGGAACGCAGCATAAGTGAACACAGAACAGAAATTTGCATTCTTCAAGTGATTTCATGGGGTCTTTAAACAAACTCAAATAAACCGATTGGCATATTTGAACAGATTTTTCAACATGCGCTGAAAAGCTGTTTGTAGGTACACTAGGAACAAATAGAGAAAGAGAGAAATGAGAAGTTTGTGTTATAGCTGAAACAGTGAAGTGTTTTACAATACATTTGGAGGTTTAATCAGAGTGAGCGGCCTGTCAGTGGTATTGGTCTGTAAGAGCGGCAGGTCATTACTGAGCCAGATGCGCTGAGATAACGTTCTGCCTCTTGGCTCCTGTCCTCCGCGCTCTTCCTCTATGACGATGTGGAGTAGGGGTGGGTGATATGACCAAAATTTTATATCACGAAATGAATAATTTTATATCACGAAAACAATATATATCATGATATAGTTATATTTTTCTGGAAAATCAATAGAAATTGGTTTATATATTAAATAACATATTGTATCCATATTATAAATACTTCATAATTGAAAACTTCCTCTTTTGTAAAAAGAAAAAGAAAAAAAAAATTAAATTTCACATTATGCCACATTTCAGTCTGATATGTTGTTGAACAATATTATTATTATAATAAACTTTCCTAAAGAAACTCAACATCTTCATCTAAAAAGCAATGCAACAAAGAAAATTGCATTGTTAAAAAAACGGAACGGAAATAAACACTTACATGCTCTTAATGATTTAAGTCATCTCTGTAGAGAATGTATGAATATCTGAAGCCAACATGGCTGTTTTGTTTCCTAATATCTAACATCATTCAAACAGAATTTTAGTAAGGGTGATGTTTAGTTTAAAAACACTTTATTCTGGCACATGACAGTGTTGTAGCTGTTTTCCTCATCAGTGGTTGTTAGAATGTTGAGCTGTCTATTCGTTTGAGATGTTGAGCTGTTTGTCATAGGCCACAGAATACAAATGACCAACCAGAAATCTGAGACATTCTGTAATTTCCATTCTGTTTGTGCTTCAAGTTAAACTGTGTCTCATGTAAGAATCTTAAGGTAATGTTTTCAAGAAAAAAATTTTCTTTGAACAGTTTGCAAAGCATGATTTGTGCTTAAAAGAAAAGTTCACCCTAAAATTATTATTCTCTCATCATTTACTCACCCTTATGTCTTCTCAAACTCGTATGACTTTCTTTCTTCAGCAGAACGCACATATATTTTAAAGGAGATATTTATCCATACAATGCAAGTTAATTGTTAGCAAATTGTCAAGCTCCAAAAAGGACATAAAGGCAGAACCTATGGGTACATGTGAGCTACAGTTTCACAGGGAAATGTCCACAGAGGAAAAAATTGAGTAGTAGTTTTAAATTATGTAATAGTCAAAAAGAATCCATGTTTTATTAACTCCACCACCTAACCCAAACCTAACCATCAGTAGAGTAAAAATATTTTTTTTTTTAGCTGAAATGCAACTTCAAAATGGTTCTCACCATTGTTTATGTGAATGTGATTACCTCCTGGTTCTCTTGGGACCACAACCCATGGTCTCGGAGGTTGCTTACGCAACGCTTTATCAATTGGCTAGTTGCATATGACGGACATATTTGATTTCTGGTTTAACGAGTTTGGTCATAGCCACTTCCGGTTTCACCATGCGCTGGTCCAGAGACTGCAGAAAATGGCATTTTATATGATGCGTTTGCATAAATGTGATTTAAAAATTAATTGTTGCGTTGCCATGAAGACACATGAGGTCGATCTCATAAACCATATGTTTATTAAAAGCTGTTGTCGGTCACAGCCATGGCGTACAGTCAGTAGCGGTTTGGAGAACCACACTTGAAACAGTGGTGAACCCCTTCTGCCCACAGTCTCCCCCTTGCACACCCTGAGCGGGTCCTCCCCCCACACACAAGCACGAAACATTCAGGAACAGCTCTCATTGCAAGACATTACAAGCCAGTCAAATTCATAACCAGTGTTTTGCATCGTAGCTTTTACTACTGTATATTGTGAATTTTAGCATTGTTTGAATTTTATATTGACAGTCATACTCCATCTGTCATTTCTGAAAAAATGCCTTTATCTACTATTTTCTTTATGAAGGTGATATGAAAAGAAAAGCAATTGATTTAGTGACAGTAAAGTGAGGGTTGTTTTTCCACTTTCAAGCAGACAAATCAGTCTTTTGTTTCTAACTGTCATGGTTGAATGAGCTTCAAACACAGTCAGGGATAGAGAATTCTAAGAGTGCTCTGTTTTGTAGGCCTTCTTCTACACATTAGACTCCTATCATTGCTCAGAGATGAGAGACCTGCTCTCCTGATCACAAACCTCTTATTCTAAGCACACATGCCTGCTTCTCATGGTATCTGAGATGAACTCCAACGCTGCATTTCAATAAAAGCTCAAAATCACACAGCTAAACTCTTGATTTCGGCACCTTTCAACTATTACTGCATATAAGTATATGAGTTCCCTGGAGCTTTTTCTTTTTAGGAAAGGTACTGGATTAGGATGTTCAATAAAGGTAAGGCTAGGGCACAGCTGTAGTGTACATAAAAAGGCAAATGTGTTGTTATTAGCGCATGAATGTGAAAGAGAGAACAGGTTTTTGAGAGGATAGATATCAAAATGTTAAGTTAAAAGATGTTTCTGTTTCTGTCTTTCCCTCAGCATGACTTTTCTGACTCCTCTCTTAACTTACAGCATTTTTTCCATCCTTGAATATTAGATGCAAAGATTTTTTCGAAAGATTACATGCTGTAGTGATGTCCACCTCTGCAGAGCAATTTCTACTCTATTTAAAAACCTTTCATTCAACTACAGAAGACTCGCACAACACTTAAAGAGCACCTATTATGGTTTTTAAACATGCCTAATTTTGTTTTAAAGGTCTCATACAATAGATTTACATGCATCCAAGGTCAAAAAACACTTTAATTTGCTCATAATTTAAATTGCAGCATTAACGTTTTTTTTCCCAGTGTCAAAAACGACTCGTTCAATGATCTGTTCTAAAGGATTCATTCTAACTCCTCCTTTCAGAGAGCCTACTCTGCTCTGATTGGTCAGATGTCCCAGTCTGTTGTGATTGGTCTACTGCTTAGTGTAGTGTTTGAGGGTGGGACAAAGCTGTTCGCGAGCAGCCAATGAAGACCAGAGGTGGGTTTTTGTTACCAAATTACGTAGGTTAGTACAGGAAGTAAGTCTGGAATTACTAACGACTCGTTTCAGGTGTTCAGAATTGGTTCTTTTTTTGGGAGTCAATAACTTCATATTTCGTGCACTTTGATTTTTGAAACTTTGCTTTCTTACATTCTTTTTTTACATTCACAAACAGCTATATAACACACTACATGAAAGGTAATATTTGAAAAACCATAATAGGTGCTCTTTAAGGTCTGACCTCAAGTATATGAAGAGTGAAGACTAATACAGGCAAAGGTTTAGCTATGACTGGTGTTGATTGATTAACAGTTTAGCACCCGGTAAGTGTACACATCGTTCAGAGAAGTGTCATTACTGGGGATCACTTACTGGAGTTTTTACGATGGAATGGAGCCTCCATATAAATTGAATGGATAAATGTTAAAACTCAAGCACAGGTAATAGAGGAGGATATTCAGGCAGGGTTGGTGCATAAAGCATGCATCTTTTTACATATGGGGACAAACCCTCTGGTGCTTAAGTGATTTGTTCATGGACTGCTGCTTGCAGGGTTCAAACGTACAACCTTTTAGCTTGCAGCCCAAATCTTTAGCCACTAAAAGCCAAAGTATACATCAGTTTTCAGTCAGTATGACACATATTTCATCATTAGTACAGTACACCCAAACTGTCCGTGTGCAGCCCAGATTTCTAGATGTGCAAAAAGTCTGTGTCAGTGCGCGTTGTCTGCATATGCACCTGCCGTTCACTTTACTAAAGAGTATCACAAAGCCTCCTTAGTGAGCATGCATCAAGCGAGTCTGTACAGGCTTGCAGTGAACCAAGTATACAGTACGTTTAAAGGCTTGAGCAATCAAATGTGCATGAAACAGCACACGGAAAAGCGAAGTATACCATAGCCTTAAGCCACACTATTCATTTAAATGATGTACACACTACATACAGTGGTAGAGAGATTAAAGCTACACTGTTTACATTAATAATTTACACTAATAATAACATCAGTAAGAGTTATACAGTTTTGTCCAGTTTTTGTATCTACCCATCATTCATTGCACTCTTATCTCACAATGATCCAAGCGTCTTCTAGCTCCTCAGATGATTTGTGCAGACATAGAGAGGTGGAGAGCATTTGATCAGTTCTGTTTATCGTCTGATTTTTGGATGGCAAACCTCCAGGAAACACGCAGATTCTCCCTGTGGGGGACAACTTCTCCCAGAGCGCCTGCCAATTACACAGCTGCCTGGCAGCAGGATACTGCCCTCTGCTGTGCAGAGTGGAAGTGAGAGGGAGAGGGTTAGAGAGAGAGACACAAGGACTTTAATGAGCTCCCATCAGACCATGATTGCATTATAAAAGATAAAGACAAAAAAAACAAAGAAGCTTCACTTGTAATTATGCATCATCGAAGGCTTAATCACCTGCAAATGTGTTTGTGTGTCAGGAAAAACCAGGTTGTTACTAATTAAGAGCTAGTGCAGCCATGCACTAAACTGCAAGACAGAATATAAGAAACGTATCTCAGTTGTGATTGTGTAAAGATAGAGGTTGTTGAAAGGACTTTAATGGACGCTGTGTGCAATGACACGACCAAACCTTGTCCATCCCTCTCCATTATGAGCTGTTTCAGCCATCTGTCAGCACCTGCAGAGGACAAACACAATACCTCGAGTTTCAGTCTTCATCTCTTCTTGCCTGCCTCCAAACAAACTGTAGGCTGTCCCTACCCCCGATACATCTATTCATCCATCCATCTGATGCATTGCGATTTTTTTTTTTCCTAAAACAATGGATCAATCAAGAAGTTCATAATTCAAATTTTAAATTTAATTAATTCTGGTTATTGAAAAGCATATGCATGAACCCAAAACATTACAGAGATATAGATGAGTGTGAAATAATGCAAAAACAATACAGAGGGCACATCTGCGGTTTACAAAAATGTGACCTAACATTGAGGTAGACCGATATATCGATTTTTACTAATTAATCCGTGCCGATAGTTGTTTTTTGAGCTATTGGTTATCGGCCAAAATCTATGCCGATTGTTGCCAATATTATTATTATTTTTTTAATAATGTTCCTCTGTGGCCGGCGCTAGTTTGATTAGATAATCAAACAATCCAAATTGAAGCGAGGACATAAAAGTACAATGGTTGGATGCTAGGTGGTACTATGGGGTAATTTTTGTTAAGCAGGGTTAGGGTTAAGCCTACACAATAAAGCAAGACACCATGATTTCAAACTTTGAACTTTGTTTTATTTATTTTAGCTAAAAATTCTAATGAAACTGGAAAAAAATTAAGTGCAATTAAAATGTGTGTTGTTCAGCTTTTTGAAAGATGGCTTTACAACAGTTGTGAAGGGCAACATCTCTTTGGAAACTGACCTACTTCATCTGTGCATTCTCTACCGGTCAAGTATTTCGTTGTCTGGGAAAATACATCATGTGTGTGAATACATTTATTTTGTTCCCTCCTTCACATATATATATATATATATATATATATATATATATATATATATATATATATATATATATATATATATATATATATATATACACATACATACATACCTTTCATTATATATATATATATATATATATATCTCGCAATATCCAATTACATCGGCAACCCCGGGCTGAGGGATCGGTGAATATTCTTGCTTTAGTGATTTTGCATTGAAAAAATTCAAATTGCACTCCAAATGAAACGAAAAAGCAAATTAAAATTAAAAAATGTGTGTGTGTGTGTATGTGTGTGTGTATATATTTGATAATAATAATAGCCTAATAATAATAATAATAATAATAATAATAATTTAATACAGTAATGGGAAAACGAGCCAAATATTGTCTTGACATCGTTAAAGGCATCAGATATTGGCGATCACTCTGACCATCGTTGATCCCCGAGATCATCGTCTGTCATTAGGGCACAACCCTAATGTGCATTTCTCTCCATAAATTAACAAACTGTTCAGACAGTCTCCTTGCTGGTTTTTCCCAACACATTCAGAATCATCAGTGTCGCTGCGGCTCGCTTCATAAACGTGCGACAACTAGTCGACTAATGGCTTAAACTAACGACTACTAGTCGACTAGGAAAATCTTTGGTCGGGGTTAGCCCAAATACATTGTGTCTCCAACTTCATATCTAGTGAATAATAATTAACCTTTTTCTTTATTAAACCTCAAGAAATATATATATACAAACTCTATATCTGGTGAACATATAGGCTATTAACAGCTTAATTTGGTAAATACTTAAATATTGAGCTTTGTAACAGAGCCAAGACTCCGTCATTACAAAATAAGAGTCTCTTGTGTGTTTTGGGCTTGTTTACAGTTAAAAGTCCAACAATATGCACCAAGTCTTCATTTGAATTTGGTATTTTATTGATGTTGGACTCCTGTAGCCTTTATGTCTGTGCCTGTTATAGTATAGTCAATGTTTTAAAATTCTTCAAATCAAATGTAAAAACTATCGGCAGATTAATCAGTTATCGGCCATTTTTTACCACCTTAGTTATCGTTATCGGCAAAATCCACTATCTACCCTTACACTGTGCAAACAAACATACAAGTGAGCCTTTGGATGATTTTAACTGCCAAGTTCAAAAAAGCTGATGGAGTAAACAACCAGCCAATATTCTGTCATGTACTCTTATTTAATGTCCCCACAAACTGCCATTTTGTGTCACTCACTTGCATTGTATATGGGGTTGAGACTGACTGAGGATGGTTTAAAGTAATACAGCTGATGCATGGAGGCTTGCTAAGACTTAATCAATATTTTAAGTGGCTTATTTTATGCACTGGTAGACATACAATGTTGAAGACTGATGAGTCTATTAGTAGACGGAGCTTTGTGTAATTGCTGTATTGAAAAGAGCGTGTGATTCAGTGAAATGACTGGGGATGGTTTTCAGCAATTTTTGTTTTAAGGCTTGCACACATCTCCATCAGTACACAGCGCATGAGACTCGATCCAGTTTTTTTAGTTTGTTTACACTTCATACATTAAGTGATTTAACTACCTGTAGGGTGTTTCTTTTTTGTGTTCCTTTATAAAGTACTGTGGTGGTACCATGGTACAGTGATGATAATAGATGCTAAAAGCATGATAGTTTGATTTATACTGTGATACTAAATGATTATCATATTAATGTTAATCAATATGGGTGTAATGATCCATGCCTCGATCCAGTAACCGACAATCCAATGTTATCGATACAATGCGTAAATATCGATAGACTTTTTTTTTTTTAAGATGCACCTTTATTTTAATACTCATGTCAGCCACGTCCGTACGCATTTCCGTCAGGCGATGAAGCAACCTTATTAAATTAATTTCACTTTATGAGCGCTAAATACGCTTTTCATGTGGGACTAGGATCTGCGCAGGGTCTGTGAAGCCAAATTGCGCTCTGCTATCCGTACAACCAGGCTTCACTCAAAACGCGAGTTTTGCAGCTTTCACTCTGAATTTCTTCTCTCTCTCTGTGGAGTAGGGCTGCAACTAATGAATATTTTGATAATCGATGAATCTAACGATTATTAGAATGATTGTTCGACTATTCAGCGATTATTGCAATGATTAATCATTAGCTATTAACAGATTATTCAGCTTTTGCCCCGACTTAAAAGGTTGTATTAAACATGCTTACTAACAATAAAGAGGACACAATCATCTTTTAAAAATACTTTTAAATGACATTAACTGAATTAAAGGAAAAAAAATTTTTTTATTATGTTTAATTCAGTAAAGAAATTCACTGCAATAAATCCTATTATTATTATCAAGTGTTTTTGTCTTGTTTTCCATTTAAAATTGTCTAAAAAATCCTTAAAACAGATACATTTACTTGAGAAGCAACATATAAGATATTTAGACTTGCTTTAAGAGAATGTATCTTAAATATAAGTGTATTTTGTATATAAGTGTATTTTTTTACTTGGTTATGTTTCTGCGAGTGCAGTAAAGACAAAATACACTTATATTCAAGATCTGTTGTCTAAAATCAAGTCTAAATATCTTATATGCTGTATCTTTTTTAAAGCATTTTTAGATATTTTAAAATATTTGTATTTTTAATATTATATTCAACATTCTCAGATAATTTTTTGTTCTTCTGCAGTATAGCTGCTAAAGTAAATGTACATTGTTTTAAAGGAGTTTTAGATATTTATATTGGAAATCATGCCAAAACAAAAACAAATCAAAAACGTATTTTGTTGTGGTGTATAATGGGGCGAAGACTACCCTCTCACCTTTCTGTTCACTTCAGTCCATCTTTAACTCACAAAAAAGCAAACTCTCTCTTATTAATAAAACTGCGTATTGCTAATTTTCTTCAGGATAAGAAAAGCACAGTGACATATATTATGATTCAATAAGTCGCAAGCTATGGAAGGCCAGAGTGCTTTTTATTTGTGGACACGTAACGTGTACAGACAACATAACGTGTACGCGTTATTGTGCCTAAACACATAATTTCGTGTACAGACGTCTATGTTTTGTCCATGGTGAGCCCGAAAACGTAAAAAATTTGCATAAAATTGATTAACCATGCAATGGTGAACTAAACATCTACGTAGTAGTATGTTACTAATGAATAATGTGTACGAAGATGACGTGCCGTCATGCGTGACATTGTACGTAGTCGTATGTCATTTCCTCTTTCCATATATGCCAGAACTATCTAAAGTCACATGATGATGACGGGGTGTTACGAACAAGATAAGGGACAACTTTCAAAATACATAGTGGAAACATGGCTTTACGAAATTTCATGAATAATTGCAAACATGTTTTTCAAGAATGCGCTCACTTGTGCGTGTATAAAATTACACAGTGCAGTTCTTACATTAATAAATATATATTAGATTATGGTAGCATTGAATTGAGTCCGAATTTGTAACATTCCTTTTTAATTGCATCCATTCACATTTAAATAAACATTAAGCATCTGATAAAACTCGAAACGATCCAGCATGAAGATGACTGAAAATAAATTAATCATCGTTCCTTGAGCTTGTGAAAAGAGTCTCTCCACTGGATTTTATCTTAACTTCCAAAACTTTCATTCAACTAGATGACACAGGTGCGGGACTACATTTAACGGCGTATGCAGGTCCATACATAATTTTCTTCAGGATAAGAAAAGCACAGTGACATATATTATGATTCAATAAGTCGTTGTATCATACATTTTTTGTCTTGAATGCAGGGGTTAAATAGAGATTTGAGATGGGGAACCTTAATCGTGTGGTTGCTGTTATACATTCAATTAAAAATATAGGTGTCTAAATATGTATATATTTATAGGCCTGTGTAGAACATGCTAAACTATCCAATTATTTTTCTATATAAAAGTAAATGCACATTTTTAAGGGGTGTACAGCTTTGAAATAAACTAAGCAAATTGCTACTGCATATTTATCTCAGAAAGGAGTGAGCAGTTGATTCCACACAGTATTTCGTGATTTCTATGAATTAGAGACCACAGAACAAAAGAGAAGCCTTAACTTGCAGTTCGTTCACCCTCCGCCTATGACTTGGAAATATATAGAAAGACTTTATCAAAGACATCAAAGTCATTATATTTGTCAAATATTAGCATGTTCTTGTTTAAGTGTCAGTTTTTGCAATGATGCCACATAAATAATTACAGACCATGGAACTACAAAGACTACACTTAGAGTAAGATTTTAGTCACCTATTTGTTTCAAACATCCCAATTTAATAATTCATTAAGTTAATAAGAATAAGAATTGTATTGTCAATAAAAACAGCAATAAACAGAAATGAACAGGAGTCAACAGGACTTGAGTAACATTTTACATTTGTTAATTTAACATTTTGAAAATTCTGAACATTCAGTGAACTGAACAATAACTCAACAACAAATTAATTATTCATAAAAATCATGAGCACTCACATGAGATAAAGATTCCAGTCATATTAGTAACCTTATAAAAGCTAACTCAACTTTAAACATATTTATAATTGCAATGCCTATTTTTAAATTGTTTACTAAAGCTTAATTCAGGTCAACTATAGTTTGTTACAACAATTGTCTATGACTTTGTTGCCTTAAAATTCATTAAAATTATGATATATACTCTTTAACATAAGTTAACATGACAAAGCCCTATATCTAGCTACTCTGGCATGACTGGTGTGACACAAATAATCCATCATAACAATAAAAGAGCACATTAACATTTCAAGTTTATTTTAAGTTTACAACAGAAAAATGTGCTGCATTCTCTGGCTAAGACACAAAGCATATATGTATAGACTATTGGCTTTAGTTTTGTGAGAGCCAAATGTTTTATAATGTCCCCACAAATATAGTGAAACGTCAAAACGTTTGAGATTGCTATACAGCAGCAATCTTTATGACAATTTATTGGATTATCTCAAATCATGTGTATTTCAACATCTTGGGTAACTGATGTTTGGGGCATAAGACTCAGTGGTGGCTCAGAAGGTCAGGGGTTCAAGCCACTGTTGGGCCCTTGAGCAAGGCCCTTGACCCAATCTGCTCCAGGGGTGCCGTATCATGGCTGACCCTGCACTCTGACCCCAGCTTAGCTGGGATATGTGAAAAAAAAGAATTTCACTGTATATGTGCAAATGTATGATGTGTGATAAATAAATACAATTATAAATTATAATTATTATAAGAAGCCCCATAAGTACAGCAAAAGCATATGTGACATCCTTTAAATCACTCAGAAATATCTCTTTGAAAACCAATGTCACGTCAGTGATCTGCTTTAGGAGATGGTTTGCAGGATTCCCTTCTGTAACCACCAAGAGTGGTAATAAATTCATCCATTTCACCACCTTTTTGTCGTCAGTTGGCTGTTCAGAAAAAAAATATATATATTTTTAAACACAAAACATTACATTTCAAAGCATTTTGGTGAACAACGAATCATTTACAGACAGAGTTGAGTACACATCAGTGAGGGTTAGTGAATCATCCATAGTGTGGATGTTAAATATACATTTTTATTTTTTATTAATTTACAAATTATACATTCAAAATGTATTTTAAATTGATTCTATATAATATAATAAAATATAATAATAATAATTTACTCACCCTGTTCGTTATCGTTTGACTTGCATCTCAAGTGAATAAGTAGGCCTGCTAGTGCTTTCAAGGTCTAAAATCAAAACAAACCAAACAAACAAACATAGTGCAGGTATCATTTTAGGTTATATGATTTCATTCCAAGTTTTCTTCTCATTATTAACTGAAAATCGTGGAATCTTTACTAGACTAGACACATTGTCAGATTTATGAAATAGTCATTCTTTTGAGTCTACTCTTTTTAATGAATCTGTTAATACAGCTCAGCTCTCGGTGCGTTTCCCAAAGCATCTTAACTTAGCTCTTGAAAATCATTATAGAACTGCAGGTGCTCTGGACTGGAATAATGGTAGACTGCCAATTGCACCGTAAATTGATGGACTCCTGCAGGACACCTGAACAACAAAATTACACCTAAACATAATACAGTTAGAATGCTTACACTCTATGTGCGACTTTAATGAAATGAATCTTTAAAATGAATATTTTATTTTATTTTTAGTTGTATGTAATATATTATTGAATTTATAATCTAAATATATATAAATTAATGTATATCATATTGAATTAATATCACTAAATATCAAAATTTATATCTAATCTAATAATTTAATTAAAATCTAATTATAAGTATTAAATACATGAAAAAATATAAAATGAATGAATAAATAATAGAAAATACATAAAGATAGTAGCCTACACTATACTTGTACCTAGTTTGTACAAGCAAAGTGTTGTCATGATAGCTGTGCAAATGAAATTCTGAGGGAATGGAGAGATTATAGTCTATATCAATGAGTGGTTGCTGTGTTAGTTTGTCAGAATGTCTTCCCACACCTTTTACAGCCTCCTCTTATTCCTCTCTGTCCCTCACTGTGCACACAATGTAAAAATTGTTTTTGTCAAGTAGCCCATCAAACATGGTTCATGTCGTAACATTTAAATTAACCAGTTTTATCCTGACTATATTTGAATTCACCAACAAACAGAATTTTTAAGATTACATGTGGTAGATATATCTCCGTAAGTGAACAATAGCCTGTTGCCACTTTTTATTAAATATTATACATATGAAAAATACACTATTTAAACGAAAGCTACAATATATTATATATTATCCATATTAAATAATACAAATGAATATACACAAATACATAAAACTGCAGGGTTTGCATTGATAGTGGATAAGACTTTTATTTTGACAATGGAAGTCTTGGTGTTTACACGAAATTCCGTGTTTAGACGCTATAACGCGTACACGCGGTATTGACGTCTTCATACGATATTTGTCTTTACATGTAACGTCTGTACACGTTACGCCTAAAGACGTTTTTGTCCGTCCGGCCTTCCATAGTGAGCCGCCACGTTATAATCTAGCTGCATTAAGCATGTGTTCGAGGGATGAGCGTCCCCGTGACAGAGTGCGCCTCAGTCGGATGCAGTTTCAATCTCTCCCACTTAGATCGGGACATTCGCGCAACTCATAGAAGAGGTGCTGACTGCACAGAGAAATGCCAGTTTCAGAATTTGTAGTTATTTACATGATCTGCTTCCGTATTATTTGAACTTTAATAAAGCTATATAAAGCATTAAATATAACTGCATTTAAGATGTAACGCCAGGGTGTTTCCTTTAAAGAGCTCCAGCTTATTCCACAACGAGAGTGCTTCTGTATTTACATATTTGTATTTTTGCATTATAATTCCCTCATACTACATCACCTGAAGCTGTTTGGAAAGTTAAGAGTGTATCTGGACTATGAGCTGTGTAATTCTTCCTCTCCTCAGTCAGGCGCGAGCTGCAGTGCTGCTCTCGTGCGCCATCATTAGAGTTGAATGTGATCTCATGTTACATTAAATGAGATCAAACGACTATTCGACAACGAACATTTTTGTAGACATTTTTTTATTGTCGATAACGTCGACTAATTGTTTTAGCTCTACTGAGGAGTGCTCTATATATGGAGTCCATCCTGAAGTCTCTTGGGTCCACAAACCACAAAAGAATTCTTGTTTTGTTCTTGAGTACTGGTCCCTCATGAGACTCTGGTGGCTTTTTAAATCACATCTAGGAGACTAAGAGTTATGAGCAGTGCTTGCTTTAGAAGGTAGAGGGTATCCACAAGTAGAGACTGCTCATCAGTTAGCAGTTTGACCAGAAAGGAACAGATTTAAGAGTCTAAATGTGCACCCTTGGATCTCATTTGGATCTTTTGTCCTTCATTTATAACACTCATCTAAGCTGTTCAGAGATTTCAGATATCTCTGTTTCACAGCTGTGATACTGAAAGTTTGGTGGTAATAGTTAGTTTAACTCTGAAGTATGTAACGTTTTCTGTGTTAAAATACTTTTTCCTATCCCAGCTTAACCCTCTGGGGTCGACTGCTGGATTTTTTCCTCATAACAGCGGAAACAACTTAAAATACTCCGTCATTTTTTGGGCATACAGATAAGTGTAAGACATCATTAGAGACTATAAAGGGTCTACTTTTATTTGTGTACACTCACAATAACAACAAAACCTTGTGCTTTTGTAAAATAAAGAAAATAAACAGGGTGCGCTTTCAGCCGTCTCTGTCTCCGCGAGCATCTTTCTGAACATGTCACAAAAATGAACTGAAACTCCACGAATACTTATCAGACAAACATGAAACATATGTCTAAAGAAAGCTTGAAGTGTCTACTTTTAAATAAAATAATTCAAATTTAAAACGCATATTCTCCTGCAATGTAATCTGTATGAAACTAAGCGATGTACAGTTTCTCCTGGCTCAGCTAATTATCGCTAATGTGATCACACCCACCAGCAGAGCACGCTATTCATACGGTAATGTGCTGAGGCGATCAATGCAAATGGTAAATGCCCCCAACAATGCCTTAAAAAGCATCAAGTTCATCATCAGATTCATTCAATTTCCTGCGCGTTTGGAAGATGGCACGCAACACAGGTGAGAAAGCTCTACAGATCGTCCTGGATAGTGAAGAAGAGTTCACATTTTCCTCAGAAGAAGAACGGGAATCCGGCGAGGAACGTTTGCATTTTGAAGAGCGACTTGGTCCAGCTGAGGATACAATTTCGGATGAGCAAGTCATTTAGTTTTACTTACATATTAGTTGACGTGCTATTTTATATAAACGTGTACATATTTTACTAGTTGGACTATTTCCAGACTTGCTAGCCAGGATTCAGAGTATTGAAATTTGAAATATGTCCTAATAGGCAAGTTTTAGTTACATTTAAATGTTGTTTCAACTAAAGCAGGTATTTAAATTGTATGCTGTATGATATAAATATGATATGTAATATGATATAAAAATAATATGAATGTTTAGATTATATTTTAACTAGTGTTTATGCTGCCTCATCATCAACGAAGCTTGTGCTTGCAAATAACGGTTCAGGTGTAAATGTGTAAAATGTGCTGTAAATATGCCCATATTAGAAAATCAGCATATTAGAATGATTTCTGAAGTATCACGAGACACTGAAGACTGCAGTAATGATGCTGAAAATTCAGTTTTGATCACAGGAATAAATTGCATTTTACAATATATTCAAATAGAAAACAGTTATTTTAAATTGTAAAAATATTTCACAATATCGCTGTTTTTGCTGTATTTTGGATCAAATAAATGCAGCCTTGGTGAGCAGAAGAGACTTCTTTTAAAAACATTAAAAAATCTTACAGATCTAAAACTTTTAAACGGTAGTGTAGGTCTAAAGTTTATGTAAAGAAAATGTATAGTCAGATTACTTTTAACTTAAACTTGATTTTGTGAATAAGCTACAAACAATACCTTCAAGCATTAAGTCTCCTCAAATTCATTCTCTCTCAGGGGAGGGGTCTTTGTCTCCTCAGGTGTGAATCACATCAATATTCATGATCATCCACACCTCCTCGCATATGGCCTTTCTAACACTAAAAGTGTCTTACAAAAGTTAAATGACTATATTGTTTTGTATGAATGAGTGATCAGGATGGTTTTCACATCATTTTTGTAGCAAAAACTCCAGGCTACAAGATACAGAATACAGTGTTATCATACTTTAGCCATTAATATGTTTTTAAGCAACTGAAAAAAGCACAAATGTCAAGGCATGTCAAAACTTCTCCAGGGCCCAAAACATCCTCAGACCCCAGAGGGTTAATATGCAGAGACAACTGTAAGTAAGCCATTCATAGGTTATTTTTCTCAAAACCTGTAAGCACTGTGTTTCTGTGGCCTTGTTTCGAGCGACCCGCTTAAACCTGCCCCAACAATGTTACTCAACCAATGGCGTGTGTTGGGGACGGGACTATATCTTTGTTTGACCAATGGCAGACGGGGGGTGTATTCAGAAAGCTTTTTTGAGAATGATGTTTATTTTTTGAAATTCTGTTTGGTGGTGCTAGTGGCACAGAAATTGCATACTTCAGCTTTAAGTCTCTTTCAGCGACTGAAGGAACTAAGAAAGGTTTACTCCATTTCCCTTTTTATGTCATGGAACCTTGGAGTGCATTTGCGTGTGTAACCTGGAAGCCACACTGATTTCATTTAGATTTTTTTTTTCTTTTTTTTTTTTTTTTTTTTTTGGACTAAGGTTTCTTTTTTCTTCGGTTTAACTTTTGTATACACACAAACTGGCACATTTAAGTGGAAGCATAGGCGTTCTTTGCCTCATGAGTAATGGTGATTCATGCAGTTAGATTTACTTCAGAAATATTGAACTCTTCTTTTTAAATTGGCTTGAGCTGTGAAAATGTCTTTGCGATTACCCTGCGTAATCTTTATTTCATCAGTCTCCAGCTTGAAAATTGCTGCACCTCCCACATTGTAATTGAATGGCTGTGAAATAAAAGATGGCTAAACTTTAATATAAGAACAAGGAGGCATCTGCAGCTGCAAGTTATAAACCATTAAGAGAGATTGAGGAGCATTACCAGCCAGAAACTTAATAATAATAGTAATAATAGAAAAAGGTGGAATTTTTAAATCTTCCTACAGTCTCTGAAGGAGGAGGCCACTGAATGAGAGCTATAGAAGAGGGACTTTATGGTGCAGAATTCCCCTGACATCTTCATACTGGCAGTGGAGTTATTGTGCTTGAGTGTGTGAGCACCTGAAGCAGATCACACTCACTCTTCTGCTGAAACTGCTTGCTTGTATCCTCTTCTCGCTCCATTATTAAATTCTTTTAATCCTGCTGCTGTTTTCCTATGGTTTAAATCAACATTTGGCTGAAGGGACCTGCTCTGAACCTTTACAGATCTTTAGCTGCCCCAGATTTATAGGCTCGCTCTCTCTCTCTCTCTCTCACACTCACACACACTGTGGCACCATCTGTTTTCTACCCTCTAAAAGTTTGCATACACACTTAACACTTCTCAGTTTTGTTCAGTATTAGTTTAAAGATATACAGTAAAAACAGAAAATATGGTAGTAAATGTTATACATGCATTTTAGTAATGGCACATAAAAAAATGTAAACTCACATGTACGTCTATGCAAAACCATCTATCCATATACCCATTTTTTTAATTTTTTTTTTTAAACAGTGATGTGTTTGAAGTCCCATAGTGAAGTATTCAAGATCTGTGTACATTGGCGGGGCTTTATGTATATACGTAGATTGCACAAATAAACAATTTAAGTCTTTGCATAGTTTATAATTAAATAGTATATTTCTTAGTTTTTTTTTAAGGTTATACACAGCATAGAAATCTGTGGTTATTGTCATACAATGTACCCTTTTGTTCCTTATGTTTCTTTGGTAAAAGCATGACTAAATGTAAATGCAATCTATCTTCTCTCTCCTGCAGAACGCACCATGGCCAAACACGAGGTGCGAGAGGTGGAACAGAGACAGACACGGGACAGCCTACGGGACTCTCCGGCATTGGCTGAGAGTGACGATCTGGTCATCATCTATAACCGTGTGCCCAAGACTGCCAGCACCTCCTTCACCAACATCGCATATGACCTTTGCGGAAAGAACCGCTTTCATGTTCTCCACATCAACACCACCAAGAACAATCCAGTCATGTCACTCCAGGACCAGGTGATATGGCCATTAAATCACACACATCCATGGGGTTGATACTATATCGAAGCTAGGTATCCGTGTAATGCTATAATATTTCAGACTCCTTTTTAAGAGCACTATATTGTCACCCGGTAGACCTGTTAACTGTCACTGATCCAAAATTCAGCTTTCATATTTGTACATTAAACATCAAATATGTTATGATTGGCTGTGATTGTGCTGCGCTCCATGTTCAATGTGGACAGATTGCTTGTCACTGTAAACTTATAGCTTGATATCTGGTTAGGACATGGGACATGTTAGACATAAGTAGGTGAGTCGGTTTAGTCAAGTGGAACATATTTGTCAAGCAAGAGGGATATAAATGACGACAGACCATTCATAAGAAGTTGGTCGTTTAAATGGGCGGTGTATTTTGGAAAGTCAAGACAAGCATCTACCATTGTGGGATACACCAAAGTCCCTTTAAAGGCAAGTCAGTCCACTCGGCAGCCATCTTTGGAATGCTCCTGGGTAGCTTTCTATGGATACAAGTGTCATGAAAGTATAACTCCTATCTACTTAAATGGGGAAAGACCGAAATCTTCAAAACGGTTGTTCAAGATTGCAGTCAAATCAACAGTAAAATCTGACAGCAATGGTATCATAAATTGTGCTGCTTTACCTCCGATGATGCTAAAAAATATGCTATTTTCCCAGCTGGTGCAGCTAATGTGCATGCTCATTTTCAAGTTAATTGACAGACAATGTTTGTATCTAAAGGGTGATTGGCTCTTTTACTTGTAAGGCGGGACTTTTGATTATTCATCTGCCATATTTGGTGTTCCAATGTATCCTATTCATTTTAATACAAGTGCTCCATCTCAGGGCTAAATAGTTTCTGGATACACTTCTAACGCAGTGTATGTAGTGTGTACTACACCTTTTGTCTGCCTGCATTATATTTGCACAGTGAATGTGGGCAGGAAAATATTAAGGAATAAGGGGGTTTTAAATTCAGTATAGAATTTATTCAATACTACTGTTTTATTAGTTGCTATAAACAACAAAAGTACTCAATAGTAAGCTGGAATGTATTTTGCCTACAGGCTTTTAGAGTTTAAAACACTCACTTTGAAACATGCTTGCACTAGACAATAATTAAATAGAATTGCCAAATATAGCCTGCTGCAGTGAATATGCCAGCTGGTATGTGCATTTCCCAGACCTGCTCAAAAGAAATGTATTTTGCAGTTTGGAGCAGAGATATAGGCTACTTGAACTGATGACATTCTGATGGTCTTTTGCTCTCTGGCTTGCCAGTTCATTTTCACTCTGACAGGCCAGGTGATGTCAGCGCAGTGGCCCTGTGTCTCTAGCACACGCTCCTAACAAACTGTCTCATCTCTGACTACACTTCCATTATTCATTATCCTCTATCAACATCCACACTGCTACCGTGACTTTATGTGTGGTTAGCAGTTTCAAAGCTGTGTTGAACAAGCTTGAACCAAGAAGAATGAAGAACAGACCTTCATGATGGCAACAAAGAAATACCATTGACTTATTAGGGATGAGTCGTCCAACAACCAACTAGTCAATTAATGAGGTTGAGTTGTTTGTTTATTTTTCATATGTACAGTATACACATCCATCTTTCTAATAGAATGCTTAATATTTATATTTATTTATACTACAGTTAATTCCGGTCTGCAAAATTTGATTTGCTTAGCAGCGTATCAAGAGTGCTGATATTTAGTATAACAGCACTGGTATGCATCACTATTTGTATCATTCTGCTTGTGTGTGTTCATGGCTTTCCAAATAGTGGTGAAGATTTAAATTCATCATTCATTTTAGATTCCTTTTAAACAGCACTTATTTGTGCATGACCATAACAATGAAAGTGAACGAGAAAATATTCATTTACGATAACCGATTCATTTACCAACTATTTTCGCTGGCAAAGAATTGAACAAACTAACTGATTAATTTTTGTGGTCCTACTTTATATTAGGTGTCTTTAACTACTATGTACTAACATTAAAATAAATACAATACAAAGTATTTATTGTGTAACTACATATTGTTCTGCAAAATTCTCAAAAACATTTGCTGCTACTGAGGTTGAGGTACGGGTAGGTTTAGAAATAGGTTTGGGTTTAAGGTTTAGAGTAACTACAAATATAATTAAAATGCAGCTACTTTAAATGTAAGTACAATGCAACAACACGTATGGACATAATACGCACATTGTATTAAAAGCTTAAGTACATAGGAGTTAAAGACACCTAATATAAATTGGGTCCATTTTTGTCAGAAACGCAAGTTTTTCAATTTTATTTGCTTGATTGTTGAACTGTTGTGTATAAGTTAGGCTGTTGGTCCAAAAATAAGCACATCTGTGATTACCTACGGACTAATCGTGCCTATGCTGATATTCAGAACAACAGGAATCTTGCTTTTGTGATATTGCTTAAATATATATTTAGTTTTGATATTTTCAGTAGTGCTTCATTAGCCATAAAACATTTTGCATGGTAAAAGTCTCTGAAAAGTTGTCTTTAAATTCATTCCATTTTAAACAGCCATATAAACTTAAAATATATTGTTGACACATTATACTTGAATTTGCAAGTAACAAACATTATATTGGTAATTCTTAACAGATTAGTAGCTCGTCAACACTCAAATATATTAAATCAAACTTTCATGACATTCATAACTATTTGAATGTATTTTCAGTTGAAACTATCTAATGCTTAATGTTAATGCTCAGGGTTCAGGGTTCCCACACATCCTGGAAAACCTGGAATTTTGCAATGCAGTTTTCCAGTCATGGAAAATGAGAAAAATACCTATATGTCCTGGAAAATAATTATTTGTCCTGGAAAATGTATAACTAAACAGTTTGATTGTATCGCTACACTCAAAATAATAATTTTAAGATTTAGGTATTTCAATTTCATAACAAACTTCCATCAAATTGAATTGTGTAATATTTAATAAAATTTTAAAACAAATACATAATGTTTTTGTTTGATTATTTTTTTAAACACTACATTTGGTTGAAAATTGTATGAAATTTTGTTAAAAATAAATAAATACATAAATCTTAAAAATAGTCTAAAATATTTTTTTGAGTGAATAATATTTTTGTTACATGTACATGTAATGATCAGGACTTGGGATAGGTTCCAAATACACTCATTCGTATCATTTTGTTACTGCTGGTGACTGCGCATTGGGAAACAACATCAACATCACGAATGAAGTCCTGTCACATACATTCTCTGCTCAATCATTCTTGATTGACTCAAGTATGGCTGATGCGTTGCGAGCTCCGACACAACATAGTAGTGTTTTGTTTGTTTTGTTCACAGTTCTTATGTTTTTTGTCTTGGATGTTGTCTGCCTTATTTTCTACGACAGACAAACACTTTTGGACATTGGTTCAGCAATTTCACACCGTAAACCGGACTTCAAATTCCTCAATGCCGACCCGCTGTTTACAAACACGCAAGCGGAGCCCTTTGTCTGGGCAGTCCTGACGCGGAAACGCAAAAGGAAAAGGGGAAACAGAGCCGGCATTCTCATCAGAGTAAGATGCCGCGCAAATCGACCCCCGCTACCCACTATTCTACTGGCAAATGTTCAGTCTCTGGATAACAAGCTCTGCGAGCTGAAAGCGTGGATCTCTTTCCACCGAGAGACGAGGGACTGCTGCATTATCTGCCTTACGGAAACTTGGATGTCTGCGGAGATTCCAGACTCAGCCATTGAACTCGCGGTGTTCTTCGTGCACCGAGCGGACAGAGCGAAAGTCCTCTCAGGTAAAAGCAGAGGTGGTGGTGTATGTTTTATGATCAACAAATCCTGGTGTGATCAGAGGAACGCTCATTCTATCAAGTCTTTCTGCTCTCCTGATCTGGAATTTCTCATGCTTCTGTGTTGACCATTCTGGCTACCGAGAGAATTCACAGCGGTCATTATCACTGCTGTGTACATCCCGCCACAAGCAGACACAGACCGGGCACTCAAGCAACTGTATGGGATTATAAGTGAGCAGGAAACCGCGCACCCTGAGGCCACGTTCATTGTGACCGTGGACTTTAATAAAGCCAGTTTCAAAACGGTCGCACCAAAATACCACCAGCACATTAGTTTCAACACACGAGGGGACCGAGTTTTGGACCATTGCTACTCTCCCTTCCGGGATGGCTACAAATCCCTCCCCCACCCACCATTTGGCAAATCGGACCACTCTTCCATTCTGCTGCCCGCTTACAGGTAGAAACTGAAACAGGAAGCACCCACCCTCAGAACGATCCAGTGCTGGTCGGACCAATCAGACTCTACGCTACAGGACTGTTTTGATCACACGGACTGGGAGATGTTCCGGTCCGCCTCTGATGACGACTTCGAGCTTTACGCTGATAGCGCAATGTGTTTCATCAAAAAGTGCATGGAGGACGTGGTTCCGACCAGAACAATACGGATCTATCCGAACCAGAAACCATGGATAAATAGCGATGTTCGCATGACACTTAATGTGCGGACCTCCGCTTTTAATTCCAGGAAGGCGGAGGAGCATAAACACGCCAGTTATGCCCTCCGGCAAACAGCAAAACGTCAGTACAGGAGCAAGATTGAAGGACAGTTTAACACCACCAACTCTAGAAGCATGTGGCAGGGAATTAACATCATCACGGACTTTAAAGGGAATTAAAAACTCCGCCATGAACACCACTGCCTCTCTCCCAGATGATCTAAATACTTTTATGCTCGTTTTGAGGGAAATAACACCACCCTCGCGGAGAGAGCTCTCGCGGCCGAAGCTACAGAGGTTAGTTCACTCTCCGTCTCTGTAGCGGATGTAACCCGATCCTTCCGACGGGTGAATATCCGCAAAGCCGCTGGCCCAGACGGCATTCCGGGCTGTGTCATCAGAGCGTGCGCGAACCAGCTGGCTGGTGTTTTTACAGACATTTTCAACCTTTCCCTCTCTTTGTCTGTAGTCCCCACATGCTTTAAAACATCCACCATTGTGCCTGTTCCAAAGCAATCAAAAATAATTTGCTTAAATGACTGGCGTCCTGTTGCTCTGACCCCCATCATCAGCAAATGCTTTGAGAGACTAATCAGAGATTACATCTGCTCTGTGCTGCCTCTCTCTCTTGACCCATTGCAGTTTGCTTACCGCAACAACTGCTCCACTGATGATGCCATTGCATCTACAATACACACTGCTCTCTCCCACCTGGAAAAAAAGAACACTTATGTGAGAATGCTGTTTGTAGACTACAGCTCAGCATTCAACACCATAGTGCCCTCCAAGCTAGATGAGAAACTCCGGGCTCTGGGCTTAAACAGCTCGCTGTTTAAGCTGGATACTGGACTTCCTGTCAAGCAGACGCCAGGTGGTTAGAATAGGCAGAAACATCTCCTCATCACTGACCCTCAACACTGGAGCCCCACAGGGCTGTGTTCTCAGCCCACTCCTGTATTCCTTGTACACACATGACTATGTAGGGCTTTACTGGTTGTTTAGATCAGGGTTACTATCAGAAATAATTAATAATTATTTCTGTAGTTATTAATTAATATTTAAATTAATCAATTGAATCTAACTCATTAAAACCTCATATGGGGCTCCAGTAAATGTAGTGTGCTATGTTTAGGAGCAAGTTTGGTTATTAGCAATAATGAATAATTATCAAAGATAATTATTAATTATTAAAATCAATAGAACATTGATGAGAATCAATGTTAGTTTTTTAATCCTTTAAAATCAACAATTATCAAAGATAATCGTTAATTGTTAACATCGATGAAACATTAATTAAAATTAACACTAGCTTATTGATCATTCAGATTCAACAACCATCAAAGATAATTATCAATTATCAAAAATCAATAGAATATTAATAAGGATTAACATTGACGGGGCACCACCCTGGAATCAGGGACTAATAACCAAATAGTAAAACTATTATATATATCAATATTAGATTGTTTTCTTAGGAAAATCGGCATCCGAAGAATATCGATTTTCGGGAAAAAAACAATGAATGAAGGTTTGAATCCGAGCACTGAGCATCCCGTCAGCATGACACAGGCGTATGCAAAACAAACCAAAACACTTCTCTTTGTAATATAAACAAAGTTTATTTATGCAGTAATATCAATTAATAATTAATACAATGCAGTCAATAAACTTCCGACTTACAGCTACAAACTAAACAGTGATATGATTAGATATGGAAATAAAAATAATCCTATAACACATAAGGTGTGTGTGTGACTGTGTGTGTGTGTGTGTGTCAGTGTGGTTATTACGAGAGAGAGAGAGAGAGAGAGAGAGAGAGAGAGAGAGGTGACAGCCCTAAAGCCAATTTTGCGATAGTGGGAGAGAAAGCAGCTCTCAGCTTATCACTCAGAGACGCGGTTTTACGAGCGGGGCTCGTAAAAGTCCCGCGTTATTTGACTCTTTAATGGATAAACTCAGTTGCTATCTCACCCGCGATGGCGAAATTGCACAACGATCCAATTTGGTTGGACCACAATACAGCAAAACAAATTCGTGATAATTAATACCCTGAGTATTAATAATGAGCGGACATGGCGGTCCGTAAACTGTACAAGCAAAAAACCTTGAAACACAAGAATAGCACACTATAATATTCTATCTCTGCCCAGACGTAAACCTCTTACTTGAATCGCATGAGGACACAGGTAGAATGTGTGTTCCTCCGTCCTTTAACTCTGATCCGGTTCCTTGAGGCTCGGGTGATGACAGGAGGCCGTTTCCTTGCTCTGTCGGCGGGCACGGCTGTTGATTCTCGGCGGGCTGGCGGAGAACTCAGAAATGTCGACTTGATTGAAGATGGAAGAGAAATCTTTAATCTCTTCACTTCTGTAGGCAAACGGATGAAGATGCGAATTGCTCGGCGGTCTCCTTCGGATCCGTTAGAGTGTTCGGTTGAACACAGAGTAATCTCAACTCGTCCATGAGATGGAGATTGTATGGCCACAGTTTCAAGTCGGACGTTACTTCCTTGTGCCACGAGGTTGCACCGGAGAGCAGCGAAGAACTGCGTCCACACGTTGCAAACAAAGTCGCTGGAAGCAACTCAAGAAACATTTCAGAGGTATTTCAACTCCTGATGATGTCATGTTTGAGGGACGTTCTGTTGTGTGCCTCATCCAATAGGAGTTGAGAGTTTGATCCTTTAGTGAGCAAGGCTTCATGGATTTGTAGTCTGTTTTGGACTCCCTTTGTTTGATTTTGGCACGATTTTTATCAGTAAGATTTACGACTTGGAAGGTGGGGGCTTGAGTTAGGTTTTTACGACTGTTAGGCCTGCCTTTGTCTTCTATCTGAATACATGAGGCCCAACAACTGTGTGGCAACACATAGCTCCAATGCCATCATTAAGTTTGCTGATGACACGACGGTGGTAGGTCTGATCACTGACAATGATGAAACAGCCTACAGAGAGGAGGTGCACACTCTGACACACTGGTGTCAGGAGCACAACCTCTCCCTCAACGTCAGTAAGACAAAGGAGCTTGTGGTGGTCTTCAGGAGAAAAGACAGAGAACACAGTCCCATCACCATCAATGGAGCACCAGTGGAGAGAGTCAGCAGCTTCAAGTTCCTGGGTGTCCACATCACTGAGGAACTCACATGGTCCATCCACACTGAAGTCGTTGTGAAGAAGGCTCATCAGCGCCTCTTCTTCCTGAGACGGCTGAGGAAGTTTGGAATGAACCGTCACATCCTCACACGGTTCTACACCTGCACTGTAGAAAGCATCCTGACTGGCTGCATCTCCACCTGGTATGGCAATAGCACCGCCCACAACCGCAAAGCACTGCAAGGGTGGTGCGAACTGCCAGACACATCATCGGAGGTGAGCTTCCCTCCCTCCAGGACATATATACCAGGCGGTGTGGGGAAAAAAGCTCTGAGGATCATCAGAGACTCCAGCCACCCGAGCCATGGGCTGTTCTCACTGCTACCATCAGGCAGGCGGTATCGCAGCATCAGGACCCGCACCAGGCGTCTCCATGACAGCTTCTTCCCCCAAGCAATCAGACTTTTGGACTCTTGATCTCCCACAATCAAAATACATCAGCACTGCACTTTATTATTATTACTACTCTTACTCTAATATCTCACACCGGACTGTCATAAATTATATTATTATTATATTATATTCTCTCTTAACAACTATATATACTACTATATATACTTTTTTATATGTTTTTTATTTTTATTGAATAATGTGTATCTATATAGTGCATATTGTATACTGTACAGTGTATGTTATTATTTGTATATTGTTGTGTGTAATTGTGTATATCAGACGTTTAAATTGTGCTGTGTTAATTTGATGTTATTGTAAATTGGTATATGTCTCATCACTGTCACAACTGCTATGTTGATCGGAACTGCATTCAAGAATTTCACACACCATTGCACTTGTGTATATGGCTGTGTGACAATAAAATGATTTGATTGTGATTTGCTCATCTTCTGTCATCTCTGCTTTGCTTTTACGAGTTTAAGTATAGATATAGTATAAAATACGATTTTTTTTTTTCCATTCCAACATCGCTGTAGCATTTGAGTTGTAAACTTTAGACAAAGACAACGGTGCGACCACTGTTTTTATGAAAATTAATTTACACCACTAGGTGGTAGCTTGGTGATTCTGCCTTTGCACCTTGGGATTGTAAATAGATTTTCATTAATTCAACGATCAGAGTCCGCATATACCACGGTTACCACATGATTTCCATGATGCGGAAAACACGGATGGAATCACTGAATCCAGTCATAAAATTGCATTAACTATAAAACGCGGTATGTGACAGAATTTCACATATTTAAGACAAAAATGTATGTCTGAATGCACAGTTAATCAAATTAAAATCACGATATGTCCTGCTGTGATTATTAAACTGCAAGAGGCTGCGATTTAATTTAGTATATAATGTGCATGTTCTATGCACTTCAAAATTAAGCCAGCCATGCATACACTGAAAACACCTCATCATGATCATCACTTTGTGTGTATAGTAGAGGACAGCGTTCTGAAGAAGTACTTTTTTTATTAAATCATAGCTTTTTTGGGGTTTAATAATTACACTGTAGCGAACTGATTATCCAAAAACGGCAAAAATAAAAGCTTGAATTAAATGGACGAGCTTAAATGATACAAATGATGAGATCCTTTAAGATTTCCACAGAGCAGATATAACAAACATAAATAATTATAATACAATTTTTGTAAAATGTGTGTTTGCTCATTTTTTTAGAGACATAAATCCAGTCCAATAATTTATCCTAACTAGGCTATATTTAAAATAAGAATTAACGAGAAATGTGATGGCATATATTATTCATAAATTATATATATATTTTTGTATATATATATATATATATATATATATATATATAAAATTCCTTGTATTACAAAACATATGTATCTTTAATTAAACATTGTTTGTTATATGAACAAAGCCAGTAACTGTACTGCTTGATTAAAGGCTCACAGGTCTAAATTAACTGAACATAACAGTAACAGTTTCAGATACACTTTAGACTGTATTCTGTTGTCTAATGTTGTACTTCAAGCTAGTAAGTCTTCTTATTTATTTTGAGTTTGACATTCATAACTTGCACATCAATGTAAGATTAATACTATAACGAACTAGACCGGAAGCGCCATATGTTTATCGTGCTGTAGATTCAAAGGAACCGGCTCATATTAGTCATTCTTTCAGGAATCAGACTGTAAGTGCTGTATGTTTCATGCTCTAGATTCAACAGAGCAGGTGTCACAATCAAATAAGTCTGCCCGTGAAAATGAATCAGCATCTGACGTCAAAGCAATTCCTAGCGATTCCATTGGCTCATAGAACTTTTAATGAGTACTATATTCAATGCCTGAGTAGAAATCCTACTAAAACCTTTTATGATGTATGTCAGTATAGCTTTGTAAATACAGCATTTAATGACTTTTAAATCATATGTTTCACATAATAGTATATTTCCACAGCTATAGATGAAATGTGAAATTAAACATTTCTTGTCCTGTTTGTTTTTCAGTTTTCTTACATTTGGCAAGTTAGATCATGACACCGGCTCATAAGAGTCATTCATTTGTGTGTTTTACACTGTAGACCCATGTAACGAGGTAAGGTGGGCAAGGAGGAGGCGGGAACCGGCTAAACAGTCAGCGCAAAGTTTAATGATAAAACTCAACATAAAACAAACATAAACACAGACACACATGCAGCACGGCCGCATGCATCTCTCTCTCTCTCTCTCGAACTGGCACCTCCGGCTAGTCTTTATCCCCCTCCCGGCTGATTAGCCCGATTTAGGGCCAGCCGTGTGTCTTCACGGCTGGGCCCCGCCCACCTCCTCATCACAACCCAATAGAAGGCAGCGCTGCTGCTGAAATGCACTGCAGGAAACACTGTCAGAGTATTTTATTACAGTGTTCCAACTGCATCGATGGCAAATTAATTCGGTAGAACTGGTAATGTACCGAAAGACATGCAGATCATACGATTCCGGTATTTTGTTCTGAACAAGAACCGGTTCTTGTTTCCCCAACCCTAGACACGTGGAATGAGGGAAAAAATAAAACCTTCCAGTTACCACAGTATACTTAATGACCTTTCGTGTGTTTATGCTAAAATATTACACCCATAAAATTGTGCCTTAAAAAGAGCAGGAACACTAATTATTCATTAAAAAGGTTATAAAATGTTAACAATATATTTTCTATGACACGCACAAACTACCTCACAGTTTTATTGAAGATGTGTTGCTGCTTCAGTATATGATGATTTTTTTATTGTATAAAAACCTGCACTAGACGGAGGTCATTGTCCGTTGTGCCACATCTCACTATTTTCTCAGAATTTTGTGCATGAAGAGCGCCATGTTTAAGACATCCATCAATCTGTCATATTTCAAAACGCTGTCCATCATTTTGACATAAGCAAGAAATTCTGCTTAAACCATCTTTACCTGCTATATCAGCCTATGTGGTTTCACTCTTTGTCAGTCTCTGCATGCGCTTGAGAGAAAGAGTGATAGTCATGTTGGAGTGAGAAATCGGCGCTCTTAATGCAAAAATAGTTTTGCACATCCCTATTCTGTATTCAACAAATAGGTTGCTATAAAGGTCAACAAGTTGTCAAGTAACGGAAATCAATCATAAGACATGATGAGTGCAGCTGTTTCATTTGCTAGTTTGGAAGTGCTACTCTGGAAAAACATTCCCATTTCATTTTGCCCTTCGACATGTCACTAAACATATTTCCCAACACAGTGTGTCTGTCTGTGATCAAGTGCTTTTATGTTCTGTTTGTGTGTTTGCATTTGTATTCATGTCATTACTATCTAGAATATAAAATGCCTCTGAACAGAGAAAGGGAAGGTGTTATTTGTTTACATTTTAGCCCAGTTAATATTCAGTCTAGCCTGGCAACGGTACAAATGACACAACCTCTTCCCTGGGGAGTACAGCTGTAGGACTGAGGGGAGGATGTTTTGAGAAAACATCAGTGAAAGGTGTTTGTCTCTGGTATCTATTAAGTGTCAGTTGGCTAGTTTGTTCAACAGCTCAAGATAAATGTGTTATTTTGAGATGGTTATTTGAGATTTGGATAATGCTGATGCTTGGATGATGGAGGCAAGGCATATCGCACATACACATACAGTATAAATACATTGGCCACAAAAACATATTTGGACACGTGTGGACATTTAAGTCACACTTAATAATTTATGAATGTTATTGCATTAGGTAACAAAATATCAAACCATGTGACATGTGCAAACAAATGATGCTAGTGCTTTTCTCAGAAATAGCTTATCTTTTTTTAGCCATTTTTGCAATGACTTTTTACAACAACTGGTCTTAAAGGGATAGTTCAGCCAAAAATTAAAATTCTTTCATTTACTCACCCTCATGCCATCCCAGATTTGTATGACATTCTTTCTTCTGCAGAACACAAACGAAGATTTTTAGAAGAATATTTCAGCTCTATGGGTTCATACAATGCAATTGAATGGTGATCAGATCTTTCAAACTCCAATAATCACATAAAGGCAGCATAAAAATAATCCATATGACTCCAGTGGTTAAATCTATGTCTATATTATAGGTGTGGGTGAGAAACAAATCAATATTTAAGTCCTATTTTACTATAAATCTCCACTTTCACTTTCAAATTTTTGCACATTCTGAAAGTGAAAGTGGAGATTTAGAGTAAAAAAGGATTGAAATATTGATTTGTTTCTCACCCAAAGTGTTTGAATTGCTTCAGAAGACATATATTTAACCACTGGAGTCTTATGGATTACTTTTATGCTGCCTTTATGTGATTTCTGGAGCTTGAAAGGTCTGGTTTTCACTTGCATTGTATGGACCTACAGAGCTGAAATATTCTTCTAGAAATCTTAATTTGTGTTCAGCAGAAGAAAGTAATACACATCTGAGATGGCATGAAAATGAGCAAATTATTAGAACATTTTTATTTTTGGGTGAACTATCCCTTGAAGGTGATGTTTAGTAGTTATATGAAGTCAAGTTTCCTTATTTTGAACTATATATGGTATCTTATTTTATCATTTGATCATTTGTTTAATGTTTTGCTCTTAAAAAGTGCGTTTGTGCTGTATATTTTTTAAATTAATGCCACTTAGTTTGATATTTTGTGTAATGCAAAACATTCATATAGTTTTAATTGCGGCTTAAGTTTCCAAATAATGTATGGGACCACTGTATATATTATAAAGTGTGCAAAGACAACTCTGTTGTGTTATCTTGTGCTTACAGATGCGGTTTGTAAGGAATGTGACATCCTGGCGGGAAATGAAACCAGGTTTCTACCACGGCCATGTCGCCTACCTGGACTTTTCAAAGTGAGTTCCTTTAATAATCATATACAAAAACTGTGTACTGTACTTTATTGTACTGTAGTTCAGGTACTATGGTTATAGTCACGTAATTTAAGTAATAAATTCAGTGTTGTCCCTTGCTGAAAAAAATAAATAAATAAATAAATAATAATAAAAAACAAACTCCATCAGAATGCTACTTGAGTCACAGACACAAGATATATACTGAAGTGCTGCTGCACTCTAGTGGTTGAAAATGGAACATGCTTTCTTTTGCAATGCACTGGATATACAGTATTTGCAAACTGAAGAATATTTTTAAAGTATCATATTTTCCCACATAGGTTTGGGGTTAAGGATAAGCTAGTTTATATCAACATCATACGGGACCCCATTGAGAGGTTGGTGTCATACTACTACTTTCTGCGGTTTGGAGATGATTACCGACCAGGTCTCAGACGGAGAAAGCAGGGGGACAAAAAGGTATTGGCCTTTTCACAAAATTTCAGATCGAATCAATATTGCATGTCCTTGAATGTATTTATTTGTTCAGTAGCCAATGTAATAACCAGGATAATGTACAGTCATCCTGTACTTATCACAAAATCAACCCATTTATTCTGCTTAGTGTTAGGGTCCTAAACACCCAGTCTGGGTTCATTTTGCAGTTTGACCAACTGACTGTACATTAAACTTATTTTAAACTTATTTGTAACAATATTTGATAAATCAACCACAATTTTATTGAACCAATATGAAAAGTTTTGATGAAACAACAATTTATGTTCTCAGATGAAATTCTGTGTCACTGTGTCACGCTGTGTTTCAGACGTTTGATGAGTGTGTGTCATCCGGAGGTTCTGATTGCGCTCCTGAGAAGCTATGGTTACAGATCCCGTTCTTCTGTGGCCATTACTCTGAGTGCTGGTGGGTAATATGATGCAGTCTGACGTTTTTCTCTTAACACGATGCTCTTTCTCATTAGACAAATTGATTAGGTCAAAGTTACTTGTATTGATTTGTTTTCGAAACTATGTAGGTCAGTGTTTCCCAACTTTTTTTTTTTGTCTCATGTACTTCCACAACTCCAGTCAGTCTCAAATACCTCTTCATAGACACCAAACCATAAATGTGCTTCTTTTAACTCATATGAAATTAGTTAAACCAATCATTTTTGCAAATGTTAATGAGAATACCCTCAGTGTTTTTTTGCGGCAAGCCAACAGCAAAACATATGTTACGTATGTAAGATTAAGACCATGAAGTGTGGAGAAAGATGTTACATTATTTAATTATTTCAGTGTTGCATTGAGTTCAGTATTTTATCAAAGTTGTAGAATTGTGAAAGAGAGAGAAGTGCAGGTGAAACAAGTAAAGAATACTAATGCAGAATTCTACCTTTGTCCGTTGTCTACCCACATATATTTTCCAACTAGGGTGATCCACAAAAATGTACAAAACTTAAACACATTAATGTGTTTTCTTCCCTTAAAAGGAACTCTAAGATCCCATGACATTATTTATGTTTTGTTATTTTAGTCAGTTTAAGTCGCACTTTCTCTTTTATAGGTTTAATCAAGCAAAAGCAAAATCAAAAGTACCCCTTGAACCTTCTGAAACGGATAGTTCACCCAAACTCACCATATTTACTCACCCTAATGTTGCTCAAAACCTGTATGATTGTTTTATTCTTCTGTGGAACACAAAAGGTATATTTTTAAAAACTCTCCACTGGGTTTATTTGCCATAATGTAAGTGAATAGTGACTCTTGTGAGACTTGAAAAAAAAGAAAGAAAAAAAGAAAACCACAGTAAAAGTAATAATTCATGCACTATATTCCAAGTCCTTTGAAGTCATATGATCACTTTATGTGATGAGCCGAATGAAAATATAAGTCTGTATTCACTCTCAAATCAAATGATATAATTAATATAGCGCTTAAATAAAATATGGGGGCTGTGTTGATAGCGGCATCTCAGGCTCAATATTTGTGGTGGGGCTCAAACAATCATTTAACCCAACATGAATTCAGGGGTTGTGTTAACCGAAAATTGTCTGTCATTTACCGATATATTTTTTTTTTTTTTTTTTTTTTTAATTTGAAGAATAATTCCAAATGTTGTCCATTTTTACAGATAAAAATAATTAAACAAAAATAATTTCAACCTAGTGCATCAGTTTTGACTTTACACTCTCTCACACACAGCGGGAGTGCGTGTGTGCCCTGTTTATTCCCTGGTATTAATATGCGTATTAACAGGCGCCATTGCAATTTACACCTGGTATTAAGCGTCTCTTTTGACATTGTGTTTGGATTTCATAACGTCAGTGTGTTACTGCATGATAATAAAGTGCAAAAAAAGGATCAGGCACACTGAATAAGTTCCGTGAACTTGTGCGTATATTCCTGTGCTTTTTCACGTTTTAAGATCAGACGGTTAATTAAAAATCTTTTTAGCATAGTGGTTAATAGGTAGAACTTTCACCCTATAACTCATTGGTTTCATCACACTCAAACATGAGGAGTCAAAACTCTATCGTATAAGCCTATCCACTGTAATATATTTGCCATTTAATGCAACAGACCTTTAATAATAATATAATTTCTTAAAAGAATATCTTCTGTTGTCTGAACATAAAACAAGTTAAAGATGCAGAAATTATATTATTTCTTAAAGAATTAGTTCATCGAAAAATGAAAATTCAGTCATTGTTTACTCATCCCTGTGTTGTTCAGTGATGTCATACAATGGCAGTTTATGGTGACTACATCTTCAAGCTTCAAAAGAAGGCAAAAATATAATTAAGAAGTCTAATAAATTATTCCATGAGACTCATGATTGTTATGAAAGCATACAATAAGGTTTGGTGAGAAACAAACCGAAATCTAATTTATTATTTAGTGAAACTGTTGACTGACCGTTGATCTTCTGTGTGTGTGCATGATAGGGCATGAGAGCACCAGTTCAATCAGCCCCCTCGTGACATTGGGGCATTCAAGCGAAAACTCATTTTGTTTATCTAAATACAGGTCCGCCATAGCGATAGTGACAACATATCTCAACACAGCTGCACAAAATCCAGAGAACAGAACTTTCTTAGCATGTCTGAAGAGTTTGTAGTCAAAGAATTGATGCATTTCTATGCCCAGCCTTATTTTTTTGAACCGGAATCCTCAATCAAAGAGAGAGATGGAGTAGGTGGGAATGTCTGTCATCTTCGTTATGCACAGGTGAGTATTTGTGACAGACCTGATAGGAGTGAGAACATTCGGTAGGTATAGCATTTTCAGCCAAACTCAAGCCGTTTTAACCTGCTCATGAGATGCTGGCTATAATGTACTGTGTGTGTGTGTGTGTGTGTGTGTATATATATATATATATATATATATATATATATATATATATATATATATATATATATATATATATATATTACTGAGAAAGTTTTTGGACCAGTACCAATTCACAGCGGACGGAGTTACCAGCGCGATGCAGAAAATAGAAAGCAGGCGATCAATAGAATTTACCATTGCTCATCATGGCTGGTAATGACAATACTTTTATTAAAATAGAAAGGTTACCTTTTTCCGCATGTCGTTTGCTTTCAGGTTATGACACAGTGTTACTGTGGCTGTCTGTAGCCTCCTCTATATTTCTGTTTGATTTTCGAGTAATCCGCATAAAAAAAAAAAAAAAAAGGCTGGGCATAGAAATGCATCAGTTCTTTAACTACAAACTCTTCAGACATGTTTAGTAGGTTATGTTCTTTGTTTTGTGTGCAGCTGAGTTGTGTTCTGTTGTCGCTATCACTGTGGCGGACCGGTTTTTAGAATGCTTGAATACCCCATGTTGCGAAGGGGATGCATGAACTGTTGCTCTTATGCCCTGTCATGAATGCAGTCAACAGCTGGTCAACTGCTTCAACTGGTTTCAGTAAATAATACATTAGATTTCCATTTATTTCTCACCAAACCTTATCACATGCTATAATAACAATCATGGAATAATTTATTAGACTTCTGAATTATACTTTTGTGTTTTTTTTTTTTTAAGCTTGAAGAGGTAGTAACTATAAGCTGCAATTGTATGACATCACTGAATATTTTTTTTTTTTTTTTTTCACAATGCTTTGTTTTGAAAAATAAAGTCATATAGGGTTATTACAACACAGAGCTGAATAAACAATGATTGAATTTTTATTTTGGGATGAACTATCCTTTTAAAATAAATGTATGATTATGCCACGCATTTTGCACAGCAGCACCACATCTGGTGGGGTTCAGCCCCACTTGCCCTTCATGTACAGTAGAGATGCCATTGTATGTTGATAACATCAGACGTCATTAGTTGCACATTTAGTCACAAGATGCAATGAAAACCAGTTTGATAAGTCACTATTCACATACAGTTTGGCAAATGAATCCTGTGAAGACTTTTTTGTAAAAATTTACGTTTTCTGTTCTATGGAAGAACAAAAGTAATGTGTTTGGAGCAACAGTAGGGTGAAAAAATAACGAGTGAATTTTCAATTTTATGTGAATTGTACCTTTAAGGACCCTCTAGGCTACATTTACCCCTGGTTGTGAAACACTGGTCTAGATGGAAATGTTTTTGCATGTGCAGGAATGTTGGAAGCAGGTGGGCTCTGGAGCAGGCCAAGTATAATTTGGTGAACGAGTATCTGCTGGTGGGAGTAACAGAGGAGCTGGAGGATTTTATAATGATGCTTGAGGCAGCACTGCCACGGTTCTTCAGAGGAGCAACAGAACTCTACCGCACAGGTACCTGCTTGTCGTCTGAGAGTTAAGCAATCTAATGCTATCATACTATTGTCCTCTTGAGCAAGGTACTTGCTGTTCCGTCAATAAGTTTACTGTTAGTTGCTTTAGATGAAAAGCATGCTCTAAATAACAGGTTACGTTAAGTAATTATGCATTTCTAGTGGGCAATACACCAGTTAAAATGATAAACTGTTAGAAATTTGTCAATTAGTATATATTTTTGAGTCTAATTTCTTTAATGGCAATGCAAAACATGGTTGCATGGTATGGAATTGCTGTTTTAATCACCTAATATTCAGCCACCATGGGCTACATGGACAGAAGAGAAATGGAGGAAGAAGGCCGAGCAGCAACACATGTCCTTCAAATCTCTGCAAAGGAGAAAATGAGAAAGAGCTTGTTAGAAAATAGGCATGCCCTTTGCTAAGCCCAGTTAAAAAGAGGGAAGCCTAATTGTTTTGTTTGGCTTCAGAAAAATCATGATGAAATCTTACATCTTTTTGTTTAAAAATTGATTTAATTTCTGTTTACATGATTATTCAAAAAGAACTAAAATGTGTGTAATAGGTGTACATTTACTTTGGGTATTGTTCTTTACAAGGGTGGATCAATTCTAAATAGCGATGGGAAAAGTAAGAAATTTAAAGATTCCGGTTCCAGTTCCTCGTAATGGTTCCGGTTCCAGTAACAATTCTTTTAGTACTTTTGAGGAATAATTATTTGGAAATAAGAGATGCCATTCTTGCATTTACTGCCCTCTGCAGTCTGTTGCCAAATGATGAGAGAATTTCAAGTTTCTACAGGGTAGATATAACCAATCTGAAATAAATCTACATTTTGTAAAAAAAAAATACTTTTTAGAGGCATAAATGCAATACAATAATTGATCATTACTATATTTTAAAACAAAATTTCAAGACAAGAAAGACATATGATAGCATATTTAATTAATGCATTAATTATTTTATAAAACTATAGTAATAATGTAGTAACCATGACTGTAGTAATGTTTTTTGATGTTTATGGCAGAAACCATGGTTTTGATGCAAATAACAATGGTTTTACTACAGTAATACTGTAGTATTCATATAGTAACCATGGTTTTACTATAGCAATATTGTAGTAACCATGACTGTAGTAACCATGGTTAATTTTGTGGTTACTATGGTTTTACTAAAAATACCCTAGGTAAACTTTAGTTACTGTCACTGATCTATAATATAGATACTGTATAAAGATCAGTGGTTACTGTAGTAAAACCATGTTTAATTTCCGTAAGGTTAAACAAAACAGAAGTCTAATAATTTTACATTTTGGGCCAATAAATGTGTTGGGCGCTTCGTTCAGGAGCTTATTAATATCAAAGATAATGATTAATTATTAAAATCAATAGAACATTGATTAGAATCAACATTAGCTTTTTAATCCTTTAAATCAACAGTCATCAAAGATAAATATCAATTATCAAATTCAATAGAATATTAATTATCAAAGATAATTATTAAAATCAATAGAACATTAATAAGGATTAATATCGCCGGGGCACCACCCTGGAATCAGGGACTAATAATCAGACAGTATAACAGTCTCAATATACTATTGTTCTCTTAGGAAAGTTAACGTCCATAGAACATCGACATTCAAAAGGAAAACAATGAAGGCTTGAATCCGAGCACTGACATTCAGGAGCATTCAGAACAATACCAAAACACTTCTCTTTAATGTATAAGTTTATTGATGCAGTAATATAAATTAATAATCAATACATTGCAGTCAATAAACTTCCGACTTACACTGCAAACTAAACAGTAACATGATTAGATATGGTAACAAATAAGCCTATAATACATGAGAGGAGTGTGTGTGTGTGTGGAGAGGAGGAGCGCAAAAATTGGTGGATGTGGCTCTTGTGGAGTGTGCGTCACGTGAGGTTTCCTGCCAGAGAATGTGGGCAGAGAGACTGGTTAATGGCATCTGCCCGTTTAACGCGTGTCTCCGCTGGGCTCTATCGCCAAGTTATCTGCTCGCAAACTGTGTGTGCGGGTATGTTGTGAGGGGTTGTGTATGTGTGTGTGGTTAGTACGAGAGAGAGAGAACAGAGTGACGGCACCGAAGCCAGTTTTAGCGATCGTGGGAGAGAAGGCAACCGTTAGTTTTATCACTCAGAGACGCGGTGAACGGCTCATAATCCATCCGAGTGGTCGTTGGTTCTTTAATGGATAAACTCAGTGTGCCGGTCTCACCCGCGATGGCGGAAATGCACAAACAGCCCAATGTGGTTGGATGACAACATAGCAAATCTCATTCGTGGTAACAGTAAGTTACAGTAATACCTTGAGTATTATTAGCAGCAATGAGCGGACTCGGTGGTCCGTAAACTGTAACACGCTATAATAATCTATCTCTGCCCAGACGTAAACCTCTTACTTGAGTTGCGTGAGGACGCGGTTAAAATGTGTGTTCGTCCATCGTTTGACACTGACTCGGTTCCTCGAAGCTCGGGTGATGATGGGAGGCCGCTTCTTCGCTCTGTTTGGGGGCAGTACGGCGGCTGATTCTCGGTGGGTCGGCAAAGAAAACAGCGAAGTTGACTCTGTTGAAAGAGGAAGAGAAATCTTCTCTCTTCACTTCTGCAAGCAAAAGGGTGAAGACGCGGATTGCTCAGCGGTCTCCTTCGGATCCGTTAGTGTGCTCGGATACACGGATACATTTCGGCTCATCCAGCGAGATTGAGATTGTATGGCCAAAGTTCAGGTACGTACGTTACTTCCTTGGGCAACGAGGCTACACCTGGAGCAGCAGTGCTGCAACTAGATGAGGCACATACTGTTGCTGGAAGCGAAGCTTAGATTGATCTCTGAGGTTTTTACACTCTGACGTCATGGTTGAGGGACGTGTTCTGTCGTGCGTTTCATCCAGTAGGAGTTGGGAGTTCGATCCTTCAGAATTTCACACATAGGTATAAAGTGAGAAGGGCTTGATGGGATCTGTAGTCTGTTTTGGACTCCCTTTGTTTGATTTTGGCGCTGCTTGTGTTATCAGGATTCTAATGTTCCTACAGGCCTTAGTCAGGCTTTTTGGCTGTATGTTGGCCTGCCTTTGTCTCCTATCTGAGTACATGAGGCCCAACAAATGTAAAAAAATAAATAATAATAAAATAAAATAAAAAAAAGAAATATATATATATAGAGAGAGAGAGAGAGAGAGAGAGAGAGAGATTTTAAAAATAATATTTAAAATTACTAATTTTATTCCAAGAATTTGCACAAAAAAGAAAATATATAATAATAATAAATAAATAAAATAAATGAAATGTATCGTATTGGTAACGGCATCAACTAGGCATCGATTGGTATTGCCCAGTTTTAAAATACATTTTCCAATAAAATGTGTAAATGGAGATACAGTATATATTATTATTAAATTAACTTTAACCCTTTAAGCTCGGATGGGCCTGCAGGCAGGCCCGCGAGAAACAAATATAATTATCAAAATATTTATTACTACAGTCTTGACCAACACAAAATAGGTATTGTTTGAAAGCTTAGAAGCTCTACTTTTCCATGCATGTAGGCATTATTACCAAAAAATGAACAAGCGCTTAAATCAGAAGTACTCCGAAGTTTTGATAATTTATTAAAAAAAAAACTTTGCACTATACATATTATTGCAATCAGTAAAAACATCAAACTCATCAAATAGCCATGTGTCATATGTTGCTAGAAAGCTCTCAAAGAGTAGAATACAACCAGCCTATTTGTTTTACTCACAGACAAAAATATAGCGAGTAATAGCTAAGTATATGTCTTTGACATGCATGTAGGTGTTGCTTAAATGCCACATTTTTGCTTATAACTTTACGAAACAAAACATAGAATATCACATACCATTACTTAGAGGAGGCGACTGTCTTTCAAATGAGCCCACACACAAAATAATCGGATGCATAAATCATTAGATAATTGACACGAAGCACAACGTTACACATGGCCACCAGGAGATGGCGCCATGTAAATGACACAGACTCGATGCAGACTCATAGAGTCAAATGGCACTCATTCTGTGAAATCTCATTACTAAAATCAGATCTACATGCTATGCAAACCTTTAGTCATTGTTGTGTAGCCTATGCATATGTAATTTAGTTCTTATGTACAGTTATTATATTTTATTTGTTTGGAGAGGCTTTTTGACAGTTTTTCAGAGCCACCTTATTTACACCCAAAGATATATAATGTCAAAACTTTTTGGCTCATTTTTCCCCCCCAGTAGTTTCTTGGGCTGAGAGTCTCAGAATATATCATAATCTATATCAATAAAAAAAGTTTTCTTTACAATGATACCAGACCCTCCTTGTTTTGTTTTTTGTTTAGTTTTTTCAATTTATAAGCCTTTAATTTGGGTATGCTACTGAAACAGGAAATCCTTAAAAACTCCTTCAGAGCTTAAAGGGTTAAAGAATAGTTACTTGGGCGATATATTAAAAAATGGACAGTACTAAGCTTAGTTAATAGGCCATTTGCATAGCTATTAAAAAAAAGTTTTTAAAATGATCTGTTTCAGTCTTATTCAGGTGCTCAGAATGTAATATTTTTTAATGATGCTCACCATTAAAATATTAAATCAGTAAAACTGAAGGCTTGAGTTTGACCAACTCCATTATCGTATGCGTTTAAATTCACCTACAGGTAAGAAGTCTCACTTGAGGAAAACGAGCGAGAAGAAACCTCCAGCTAAAGAGTCCATCTCAAAACTGCAGCAGTCCAACATATGGAAGATGGAGAACGAGTTCTACGAGTTTGCCCTGGAGCAGTTTCAGTTTGTGCGTGCTCACAGTGTCAGGGAAAAAGACGGAGAACTCTACCTACTGCCACAGAACTTCTTTTACGAGAAGATCTATCCAAAAGTAAACTAGAGCAAGTAGATTTTGAGTAATATTGCGGCTCAGAGTTATAAGCGTGTGTACTTTGGCTTGTTTAAGTACTGTTCAGTCACATGTACTGAGAAAAGAAGAACATGGACACAAATGTCACAGTGCTGACATTGAGACACTGTATCAACCAGCAATTTTGAGACCGGAATCGTTTTATGGACTTCAGTACAACAGTGAAGACACTGCTGACATCAACTTGAAAACAAAATGAAAGACAAAAATGAGTTTTCACATAATTCATTATGCCTTCCAAAAGAACATGTCAGAAAATGTTTGGCCATCTGTCACTGTTGTGAAAAGTACATTTCGAACAGGGTTAAAAGGGTACTGCTTTTTGTACCAGACATTTGGTACATTAGGAGCACTTCCTTATTTTACTACTAACTGATGTTTTGTGGATTTATAACACTTTCTGCATTGTGTATATTCATTTTTAATAGAATGCCATGAACCGTGTTTACAGACTTAAGTAAAGGTATTGTAGCCAGAGGATAAAAAGTGGTCAGAATTGTATTTACAAATATATTTTATGTAATTGGACCAAATGGTTTAAGAATTTCAGATGTGTATAGTTTAAACTTAATGAGTTAGAAAATAGACATCTTTTGGGGGATCTTACTTTTTTCTTTTATTTCTTTTCTATTGCTCTCTTTTTCATCCCAGTTCCCAGGCAAAAGATTCTAAAAAGTAACAGAGAAGATACACTTACCTCTGAGATGAACTATCAAGCCATTTAACAGACAGAGACCGTGTTTAACAGTTCAAATAAAAAAATGCAGTTTGAGTAGCAGTCCTTTTATCATGATTTTATCTGCTACTGCAAGTGTGAGGCAGATTTAGAAATCTAAATAACATGTTGGGTTCCTTGAGCAGTAACTACTGGTATCATCTTGTAGTTCAGTATAAGCTAACTTGGTCTCTACAGACTACTGCCCTCTCAGCATTCATAAATAGACCTTCTGTGTATTGACTAAGCCTGGCTTTTATAAAAGTTTTGCTGTAGTGTGTTTTACCAGAAGACCTGGGAGGAAGTCATCTCTATATCCGTCTTTGTCTCTGAATGTCTTTTAGGTCACAGGGTTCAGTTGTGAATGAAAAGATCAAGGCTTAAACCAACATTAGTTTTACACTCAATAGTGCCTTCATAAATAACCTTTCATCACATGCCCTGGTTTTAGCAATTGTTCATATATGTTTTAAACAATGTCTGTACTTTAAGGTTTTTTAAACTGCCAGCTTTCTTTTGTATTTGGGTTGTTCCATTTGTTTATACATCTCTCTCTCTCTCTCTCTCTCTCTCTCTCTCTCTCACTGGCGGCCACAATTTGGAATAATGTACATATTTAGCTGTTCACCAAAGTGGCATTCAACTGATCACAAAGTATAGTCAGGACATTACTGATGTAAAACCATCACTATTTGAAAAATGTCATTTTTGATCAAATCTAGACAGGCCCTATTTCCAGCAGCCATCACTCCAACACCTTATCCTTGAGTATTCATGCTAAATTGCTAATTTGGTACTAGAAAATCACTTGCCATTATATCAAACGCTGCTGAAAGCTATTTGGTTCATTAAATGAAGCTTAACATTGTCTTTGAGTTTGTTTTGAGTTACCACAGTATGCAATAGACTGGCATGTCTTAAGGTCAATATTAGGTCAAAAATGGCAAAAAAGAAGCAGCTTTCTCTAAAAACTCGTCAGTCAATCATTGTTTTGAGGAATGAAGGCTATACAATGCTTGAAATTGCCAAAAAACTGAAGATTTCATACAAAGATTTACACTACAGTCTTCAAAGACAAAGGACAACAGGCTCTAACAAGGACAGAAAGAGATGTGGAAGGCCCAGGTGTTCAACTAAACAAGAGGATAAGTACATCAGAGTCTCTAGTTTGAGAAATAGACACCTCACATGTCCTCAGTTGACAGCTTCTTTGAATTCTACCTGCTCAACACCAGTTTCATGTACAACAGTAAAGAGAAGACACAGGGGTGCTGGCCTTATGGGAAGAATTTCAAAGAAAAAGCCACTTTTGAAACAGAAAATCAAAAAGAAAAGGTTAGAGTGGGCAAGAAAACAGACATTGGACAACAGATAATTGGAAAAGAGTGTTTTGGATCTTAATCCCATTGAGCTTTTGTGGGATCAGCTAGACTGTAAAGTGCGTGAGAAGTGCCCGACAAGACAGCCACATCTATGGCAAGTGCTACAGGAAGTGTGGGGTGAAATGTCACCTGAGTATCTGGACAAACTGACAGCTAGAATGCCAAGGATCTGCAAAATTTGATTTTTTAATGAGAACTGTTTGAAGTAGTTTAAGAAGTTCTGAAGAAAACAAAATCAAATTGTAATAGTAATTTTTCACGTTATTAATGTCCTGACTATACATTGTAATCAGTTAAATGCCACTTTGGTGAATTAAAGTACCAATTTCTTTCCATAAGAGCAAAATCTGAACATTATTCCAAACTTTTGGTCTCGTGTGTGTATAAATAAATAAATAAATAAATAAATATATATATATATATACACACACACACACACACACACATACAGTTGAAGTCAGAAGTTTATATATACCTTAGCCAAAATAATTTTCACAACTCCTGACATTTTATCATAGAAAGCATTCCCTGTCTTAGGTCAGTTAGGATCATTACTTTATTTTAAGAATGTGAAATGTCAGAATAATAGTAGAGAGAATGATTTATTTCAGCTTTTATTTCTTTCATCACATTTCCAGTGGGTCAGAAGTTTACGTACACTTTGTTAGTATTTGGTAGCATTGCCTTTAATTTGTTTATCTTGGGTCAAACCTTTTGGGTGGCTTTCCACAAGCTTCTTACAATAAGTTGCTGACATTTTGGCCCATTCCTCCACACAGAACTGGTGTAACTGAGCCAGGTTTGTAGGCCACCTTGCTTGCACATGGTTTTTCAGTTCTGCCCACAAATTTTCAATCGGATTGAGGTCAAGTCTTTGTGATGGCCACTCCAATACCTTGACTTTGTTGTCCTTAAGCCATTTTGCCACAACTTTGGAGGTATATTTGGGATCATTGTCCATTTGGAAGACCCATTTGCGACCAAGTTTTAACTTCCTGGCTGATGTCTTGAGATGTTGCTTCAATATATCCACATAATTTTCCTTCCTCATGATGTCATCTATTTTGTAAAGTGCACCAGTTCCTCTTGCAGCAAAGCACCCCCACAACATGATGCTGCCATCCCCATGCTTCACGGTTGGGATGGTGTTCTTTGGCTTGCAAGCCTCACCCTTTATCCTCCAAACATAACGATGGTCATTATGGCCAAACAGTTAAATTTTTGTTTCATCAGACCAGAGGACATTACTCCAAAAAGTAAGATCTTTGTCCCCATGTGCACTTGCAAACTGTAGTCTGGCTTTTTATGGAGGTTTTGGGGCAGTGGCTTCTTACTTGCTGAGCAGCCTTTCAGGTTATATTGATATAGGACTCGTTTTACTCTGGAAATAGACACTTGTCTACCTGTTTACTCCAGAATCTTCATAAGGTCCTTTGCTGTTGTTCTGGGATTGATTTGCACTTTTCACACCAAACTACATTCATCTCATGGAGACAGAATGCGTCTCCTTCCTGAGCGGTGTGATGGCTGCGTGGTGCCATGGTGTTTATACTTGCGTACTATTGTTTGTACAGATGAATGTGGTACCTTCAGGCATTTGGAAATTTCTCCCAGACTTGTGGAGGTCCATAATTATTTTTTTGAGGTCTTGGCTGATTTCTTTAGATTTTCCCATGATGTCAAGCAAAGAGACACTGTGTTTGAAGGTAGGCCTTAAAATACATCCACAGGTACACCTCCAATTCAGTACACCTCCCATCAGAAGTTAATTGTCTAAAGGCTTGACATCATTTTCTGGAATTTTCCAAGCTGCTTAAAGGCACAGTTAACTAAGTGTATGTAAACTTCTGACCCACTGGAATTGTGATGTAGTCAATTAAAAGTGAAACAATCTGTCTGTAAACAATTGTTGGAAAAATTACTTGTGTCATGCACAAAGTAGATGTCCTAAACGACTTGCCAAAACTATAGTTTGTTCAAATGAAATCTGTGGAGTTATAAATTAGATGTAATGACTTCAACTTAAGTGTATGTAAACTTCTGACTTTAACTGTATATTTCAAATAAACATTGCTGTCTGTTAGACCATGCTTTTATCATTTTATCAGTGTCCTTGACACATTACTGCTTAAGTTTTCAAACAACGTATAATTTGCAATCAGCTGTCTACATCCAAAACCATGGCTTTCTTCCTCTGTAGAACACAAAAATATATATTTTAAAAGAATGTAGCATTAACTGATTTTAATACAATAACAGCTGACAATGACTCCCATTAAAGCTTAAAAAATCACCCGGAAGTGTCATAAAAGTAGTCCATACCACTTGTGTGTAATATTTCCATAGAAATATAAGTCATTATTAACTATCATATCATTAATAAAGTTCATAAATCCAGTGGTGACATGTCAACATCAAAACTCCTTGGTTCTTACATGTCTTGTGACCAAGCGTCATGACAGAAGAACCAATGTAGTACAAAGTAATTGTATGGCTGCAGAAGAGTTGTATAATATGATGTTGCATGTACTAATTTTATGACACTTTTGGGTGCTTTTTTTTTTAAGCTTTAAAGTGAAATGCGAAGGCCCAAAAAGCATATAAAGGCAACATAAAAGTAATCCATTTATGACTCCAGTGGTTAAATCTACTGTATGTCTTTAGAAGCGATATGATAAGTGTGTCTGAGAAACAGATCAACATTTAATTCCTGTTTACTATAAATTATCCTCCCTGCCCAGTAGATGGCGATATGCACAAAGAATGCAAATCGTCAAAAACAAAAGAAGAATGTGGAAGTGAAATTGAAAGTTGATATTTATAGCAAAAAAGGACTTCAATATTGATCTGTTTCTTACCCACAGGTATCATTTCGCTTCAGAAGACATTGATTTAACCACTGGAGTCTTTTATACTTTTATGCTGTTTTTATATAAATCTTAATTTGTGTTCAGCAGAAGAAAGAAAGTCATACACATTTGATATTGCATGAGGGTGAGTAAATGATGAGGGAATTTTCATTTTTGTGTGGAACTATCCCTTTAAAATACTGTATATTTAAATAATACTGTACTAATTTGAGAATGTTAAGTGTCCTTGAGTTCTGGAAAAGCACTATACAAATTAAACATATTATTATTTATTCTTCTTCTTCTGTGATCTGAAGAAGAAAGAAAGTCATATGGGTTTGGAACGACATGAGGGTGAGTAAATAACAGAATTTATGCATGACCTATTCCTTAAAAATATTCCAAGGGCAACCTTGACTGTTTGACATTACAAGTCAGAAATATGAATAATCTAAACTAAAGTGTTACAAGGCATTTTAGCTTTTCTGACAACTTCTAGGGAAGTATAGGTTTAACTTAGGGGAGTTGGACAGACACAGTTTCTGTGACATGAGGCTGATTTAAGCAGTGAATAAGAGCAGACATGCTCTGTATCTTCATAAGAACACTGCCAAACTCATCCTTCCAACTAATAGTCTGTCTGTCACACCATCAAGCTTTCAGTGGAAGTGTTCAAATGTAAAAAGCAATCTTCATCAATCTTTTCTGAGCACCTGATTTCTAGTCATTTGCATTGCTGAAATTTTATGGATCGTTAAATATTGTTTTTCAGTGAATAAGATCAGGATGATTATCATACATTATTGAAATTTGGTAACTTTTATTTTTGAGCTTTTTTTTTTAATCAAAATATAACTTGTTCTGCATATCAAACAACTTGCATTTTCAGCTGACATGCTGAGTACAGCTCACCCACCACCTCGCTTCATTCTGGTGTAATTCCCACTTTAATTGATCAAGCAAGTATGCAAGTAATGAACCACACACACACCCTGGTTTGTGACACTCTACATAAACCGTTTCTCCATCCCAGTTAATTTTAAAGTTACACTTTTACCGCTAACAACAGGGAAAATGCCATGGAATTTAATAAAGAGTAGGCTATCAAGGTGACTAGGAAAAATATAGGTAATCTCTCATTTTGAAACTGGTTTTTATAGTGTGGTAGTGAAAAAAGTGGGAGGAGAGTGTGTGTGACCAATGGGATCAGTGTTGAACAAAAATCCAGCTTCCATCTCCATCCACAAAGAGAGAGAAACAGCAGTCGCAAACCGATCGGATGTGCTAAGACTGCAGCTACAAGAAGAGAACGTCTGTTTCAAGAAACTGAACACAATTACATTTTTGTTGGTGCTGCAGGCATAACAAAAGCTTGTTTCATTAAGCAGATGAATATAGACTGATAATTACTCCTTAATTAAAAAGAGCCTGTACCATGTATTAATTTGTGAGGAAGGAGGTTAATTGGGAGCACTAAGGTTCTCTGTGAGCTGTTGTTGTAACACTGCTATCGTTTTCCTTTTTCTTTTTTTTTTTTCTTTTTTTTTATGCCAATAAGTATCCTGGAAAGAGATTCAATTTTTATCTGAGAGTTATTATTCAGTATACATTCATTTTAAAGATAGTAAGCGTTAAAGTATCACTGAAGGGTAAATTATTAGGTTTAAAACACATAAGCTATCCCGTTCAGAGAGTCTGAAAATAAAGTTAAGATATACCTAAAAATTGTGACATGCTATGTGACCAATTGATTACCTATTATCAGCATTTGAGTAGACTTGGAGTTTAGGAAAACATTATAATGTAACTTGCTTATGTCAGAATAATGTTTACTTTCTTCCAAGTTATGATAACATGCATTTGATCCTGTGAGAGTCTGAAATCATTATGACTGGTCCAACTCTCCCTCCTTCCTCTAGAGGGAGTATTGTGTCCACTGAGCCCTGTCCTTCTCTTTGAATCAGCTCAGCTGGAACTGTTCAACAAGCCCCATTAATGCACCTGTGCTGAGCCAAATGGACCAAACGAATGGGGTATTACCATTAAGAATACAGATTGCTCTATTAGAGCTGCACCGGCTTTCAGATTTGGTGGCGGCTATAAATAAAGCTCTTTACATCAGCCTGGGCAATTTGTGCCCCTCTCTCTGTGCTCTTGCATAAACTGCACAGTGCTGTTTAAGTCACTGTGTGCAATCGGTTGATTATGTGGCCTTTTTTCTTGAGAATAATTTCTGTCACAACGTCTTTTAAGAAGCTTTTACCAAATTGAGTGATTTACACATCAAGGTCTTTCAATGAGCTAAGCATACGAACTGGCATTGTTAACTGCCCTATTTGTAAAATTACAGCAGGAGGTGTGTAACAATGATTGCTTGTGTTTTTAATAATAGGTTTGAATGAGTCTGCTCTCTTTAGGTGTCAAGAATAAGATTTAAGCATACTTAGAGCGCTACTTCTTTGGTCAAAAGTAAAGCTCACCACCAATTAGACTAGTACTGCATGTCACTGTGCTGAAATAACCTCTAAATCAGAGTTAGAATAATGACCTCATTCTACTAATGAAGGCTGGCGGGTTTGACAACCTTAACCTTCTGGACTTGGGATAAAATGCCTCTTTTTCAGAGTAGATCATAGGAGACCACTGAGCTGTGGAGTAAAACTGGCCACAGTGTATTGAAACTGGTGCTCCATAAAACAAACAGAGCAGACAGGAGGAGAGACAGTCTGATCCCCCACTCTCTAGGACAGAAGGCAGGACCTATGAGCACTTGGCTAAAGGGACGCCTTCTGATGGAAATGTGGTGATCTAAATTGGATGTCAGGGGTGGGGGTGGGGGAGATAAAACAAAGTTTAAAGTCAATGGCTGGCCAAGGTAAACTGGAACTTCCGATCTGGGGGCACTCAGGCTTCCTTGATTTTGCGATCTAAAAATAGCAGTTAGGAGAGTTGTTCCCATGATGTGGAAGGATAATTTGGAAAAGCTAAACGTGTAGGATGTGGCTTGACTTTACTATGTGAGGCAAATGACACAGGTACTGGAAAAATCTGATTGCTCCCTGGGAAATAAAATTAAAGTAAACCGCATGAAGACATTTCAGTGTAAACACTGAATGATGGGTAATTTGTTTGACGTCTGTGATTTAGGCTTTGGTCTATCCAATTTGTTTTTATCCAATTGCTGTTTAGATGTCTGATTATTTCTGAGAACATGGAAAAGACCCTTATAAAATACTCTAAGACTTCCATTATTGTAGAAACAGACTGAAGTTGGACACCGGATTTGACCTTTGACTTTTAATTAGACTTGTGCAATATGGATGTTTGACATTGAAAAAGATTCTACACTCCTTTCTCTGTCTTCCTCTTTCTTCTTCATGCAGAATTCAGGAAGTAAAAGGTCTAGCAGGCAGAAAGAGATGCAATCAGCAATTCAATCGTGCCCATTGTTCAGGCTTACTGATGAGCTTTGCAGAGCACATAATGGAGTAAATTATTTACCCCTCTGCTTTCTCTTCTTCTGTGACTCCTCATTGTCGTCAGTGTACCGTTGCAAATCTGTATGGTCACAGGATGAAGGCCTGCATCACTTCCTGCAGTTCTATGAACATCTTGTTCATCCAGTCAGCATGTTTAAAATTTTCTTTTCTCAGCTCATCTGTCTCCCTTTTCATGTTCTAATTAAAACCTAAACGGATTAGTTCGCACAAAAATAAAAATTATGTTATCATTTACTCACTCTTGTGCTGTTACAAACCCATGTGATGTTCTTTCTTCTGTGGAACACAAAAAGGAGGTGTTAGACATGTATCTTCAGTTTCAGTCACCATTCACTTTAGCTGTGTGAAAAAAGATGCAATGAACATAAATGGTGACTGAGGTTATCAGTGCCTAAAATTAGCTATACAGTATTTGGAATAGCTTACTACCATACTGATTTTACTGTTCTGCAGCATATAGATTTGGCAGAAATAATAAGAGTAGTATAGTAGCATGCTTTCTGAACACAGCAAATGTAACATTCTAACAAATCATACAGTTTTGGAACAACATAAGGCTGAGTAAATGGTGACAGAATTTTTTATTTTTTATTTTATATATATATATATATATATATATATATATATATATATATATATATATATATAGATATATAATTTTTTTTTTTTGGGTGGGGGGGGGGGGGGGTAAACTATTAAAATCCCTTTAAGGGTGCACTCTACTTTTCTCCTCATTTAAAAAAGTTTTGTCTGTACAGAAATCAATAGTACCTTTGAAAAATATTCATATAAATCACGTATACTCACATGAGATAAAGAGTCCAGTCACATCATTTTCCAAATAAAAGTTCAGCATGAGGTTTAAAAAAAACAAAAAAGAGCTCATCACAAATAACTCATTTTTAAGCACACTACAAGCTACACAAATAATTAATTTCATCCATCAAAGTGTGTTCTGGTTCCTCCCAATCAATAAGTTCTGAAGGGGGAGCAATTAAACTTAATCATGTTTATGATTACATTTGCACAGGCCTTTCTGCATATGCCAAGTACAAAAATTTTTGTTGTGAAATGTTGTGTTTTCATTAACACAAGGTCTGAAAAGGTCTGCATTTTCAAATTTCACTCAAGTCTTACTCTTGAAAGATTGAAGTATAAAATGACCTCTTAAGAAAATGGACGAGTTGCTCTAGTACTTCCGTTCATCAGCCACTAGGTGACACTGCTCCCTTGTTGAGCCTGTAATAGATAAAGGTAGAGTTTTTTTTCTTTTTCTTCTTCTTCTAATATTTGTGTCTATATTTGATATTTCCTCCTATATTACTGGCTCATTATTCTACCATGACTTTTTTTATATATTGGGATATGTTGAGTTAGCAGAAGCTATAAATATATTGTTGTCTTTGTTTTTAAATTTCCAGCTTTTGGTGGGCAACATTCAAGGCTAATGTAGTCAAACTCTGTGAACAGAAAAGGAATGTTTTGTTAGTAGTAGATAAAACTACTGAATCCTATGAAAAACTAATGAAATAGACCTAAATCATGAAAATATATTTTATGCTGTCACTGAAACTTTACACTATTCTAAATATACTATCCTATACACTATATTTACTATACATTATGCTACACTATGTTATATGATAGTAACAGTAAATCTATAAGTCTACTAATATATTATAATACCCTACACATTTCTATACTATACTATATGCTACTACTAGTAGTACTAGTAGGCTAAGTCTAGTAAGTCTTCTAGTCAATTCAACTCAAATGCACCATTCCAGTTCCTGTAGTATTACTATACATTAAAAGTATCTACTTCCATGATGGAAACATACATACTTGTATTCGAGTGTGTAGACATTATGGCAAAATTGGGACACACTACCATGCCACAAAGTAAAGTTTTCTTACCACAAACCCTCTTGTCACAAACTGTTTAGGCTACATGTAACTTCGCATTTTTCTGAAAAAAAAAAAAAAAAAAACCTCATCACCTTAACTTTTAGGATCATACATTTAAAAACTGCTGTGGCTGCTCCTGCCTCGCATTCTTTGTCACTTTTTCTAGAACTGTCAAAAGAGAAGCATCACAAACTCTTCCCCTGCTGCGCATCGGGTTGTGAGCAACAATAGCCGAAAAAGCATGCACTGATGTACACTTCAGAAACCCTCCAGAAACAGTCTAGCATACCATCTGGGCATTACCACCTTTCAAATACTATTTTCAACATACTATGATTTGAGACACTCTAATCTCACACAGTATTTAAAATGGATAGTATGTGAATTGGGATGCAGCCAAAGTTGATTTATCAAATGCACTGCAATACTGCATTAATTGCTGGCAATTATGTTCTTTCTACAAGCTCCAAAGAAAATAGAAATCTCAAAATTACGCTAAGGAAAGAGAGCAATTAAAGAGAAAAAAAAAAAAATATGAATATGCACATGTAAAAATGTACAAATTATGCAAATAGTGTGATGTGCCTTGCACAATACAAATATGCTATATGCTATGAGACTATGGAAATGTTTATGTGAGTGCAGTACTATACTATACTATACTATACTATGCTATACTAACTTTTATTTACTTTTTTAAACTAGTAAAATAAGTGACTTTTACTATCATGTTACTGCCTTGCAGAAGAACATCAGTTATTCAGATTTTACTCTCTTGAGGCCACAACAAAGCAGGAATGTATCCACATGTCATTACAGAAGTGAGTGAAGTCTAATGGTGACCCAGCAGAAGCTTTCTCTCCTGCTGTGGAGAGGACACATGGCTGCGGGTTCTCTGTGCTTGAGTTCCAGAGCTTTGCTCGGGTCACACATTTCTGGAGGCTGCTTCCCTGACAACTGCCAACAAAAGGGGCATTGAATCGAAGCACTTTGATGCCTAATCTACATGCGTTTGTACAGAGAAACCGGAGCCGCTTTAAAGGAAACAGGTGCAACTAATTACAATACTCTACAGTCCTTTCTCTTTCCTTCTCACTCGCTCTGTATTTCTCTTTGTATTTATCGCTCTCCCTTTCATGCGATGAGTATCACAGAGGCCTCAGTGTGAGGGAGTTAGAAGCACAAATGTTAGGGCACATAGAGGGCACAGTCTCTCTCGAACACTAGACATCAAAGCTGGCCACTTAAAAACATTCCATGACACTGCTGGCTGGCTCTGCTCACCAACATCAAGTTGGATGTTCTGGAATAACTTGAGTTAACCTGTTGCCAAGTTAAATTAACCCACTTTAGTTTCTCTTTTTTCAAAGTCTTGTCTGTAAAGTCAAATATGTAAAATATGATAGCTGAGCAAACAAAGCTTAGCCATTAGGTTAGTTCACCCCAAAAAATCTGTCATCATCTACCACACTCATGTTGTTCCAAACCCCTATTCCTCCATAGAACATACACTGATGAGACAAAACATTATGACCACCTGCCTAATATGCTGTTGGTCCTCCGTGTGCCGCCAAAAGAGCACCAACCCGCCAAGGCATGAACTCTACAAGACCCCTGAAGTTGTCCTGTGGTATCTGGCACCAAGACATTAGCAGCAGATCCTTCAAGACCTGTAAGTTGCGAGGTGGAGCTGCCGTGGATGGGACTTGTTGATCTAGCACATCCCACAGATGCTCAATCCGACTGAGATCTGGGGAATTTGATGCACTGGGTAATTTTTAGTGATTGTGAATGGTTAATTTTTGGCTTGTTTTTTGTATTTATATATATATATATATATATATATATATATATATATATATATATTAGTTTAAGTTTTCTTTAAAATGATACAAAACAATTGACCCTCTTTGTTTTTTTGTTTTGTAGATATAAGCCTTTAATTTTGGGCATACCACTGAAACAGGAAATCCTTAAAAAAACTTAAAGGGTTAAGCATTAAAGTCATTCTTTAAAATATCTAATTTTGTGTTCCGCAGGCAAAAGAAAGTCAGATGGGTTTGGAAAAACATGATGGTGAGTACAGTAAATTAACATTTTTGGGTTAACTTTTCCTTTGAAAGTGTTATGTCAGAATGTCTAGATCCCTTCCATCTTTTCTACATTAGTTGTGTATTTATTAACCTACACACTCTCACTGCAAAATTGTAAGGATTCTTATGACTTTTCTAAATTTGGCTAATTCGTATGATATCGTACGACTGCACTCGTATGAATTCGTACGACTTTCACTACAGCCAATGACGTCGCTAGACATCGTTTCCATCTAATACGCGACAATTACTTGCTTCTGTCAAACACAACACCTTCCTATTTTGTTTACACACTCTACTGATCGGTTAGGTTTAGATAAAGGGTTTGTGTAAGGGCATAATATTAATAAGCACGTCCTTAACACCTCATGCGCGAAACTCGCACTTACTTCCGCATTAGACATCCGGGCATTTGCACGTGATGAAATCATACAAATTTATACAAACAAACTCGTACGAAATCATACGAAATAGCCAACTAAAATATGTACGAATTTTCATGATACTGGGTTGTTATTAACAGGCATTCAACTGATCACAGTGTATAGTCAGGACATTAATAACTTGAAAAATTACTATTACAATAAAAAAAAAAAAATAAAAAAAATACTTAAACTACTTCAAAGAGTTCTCATAAAAAAATCCTCCACGTGCAGCAATGACAGCTTTGCAGATCCTTGGCATTCTAGCTGTCAGTTTATCCAGATTCTCAGGTGACATTTCACCCCACACTTCCTGTAGCACTTGCCATAGATGTGGCTGTCTTGTCGGGCAATTCTCACGCACCTTACAGTCTAGCTGATCCCACAAAAGCTCAATGGGGTTAAGATCCATAACACTCTGTAAAGGGATTCAAAGGGAAAGGAGGAGGCGAGAACCGGCTTGAAGGTGCAACTCATAATTTAATAGTGAATTAAAGCAAAAGCCATATAACAACCAAACATGCTGCCTGAAGCTCTCTCTCTTGAACTGTCATCTCCGGTCGCCTTTATCCCTCGCTCACTTCATCAGGGTGATTGGGGTCCAGGCGTGCGTCATTCCGGCCCGTCCCCGCCCTCCTCCGTGCTACACACTCTTTTCCAATTATCTGTTGTCCAATGTCTGTGTTTCTTTGCCCACTCTAAACTTTTCTTTTTGTTTTTCTTTTTCAAAAGTGGCTTTTTCTTTGCAATTCTTCTCATAAGGCCCTGCAACTCTTCTATTTACTCTTGCACATGAAACTGGTGTTGAGCGGGTAGAATTCAATGAAGCTATTTCCAGAATTCCAGACTCTGATGTACATCTGGCCTTCCACATCTCTTTCTGTCCTTGTTAGAGCCAGTTGTTCTTTGTCTTTGAAGACTTTAGTGTACACCTTTGTATTAAATATTCAGGTTTTTTTTGGCAATTTCAAGCCTTGTATAGCCTTCATTCCTCAAAATAATCATTGACTGATGAGTTTCTAGAGAAAGCTGTTTCTTTTTTGCCATTTTTTTTTTTTTTTTTTTTTACCTAATATTGACCTTAAGACATGCCAGTCTATTGCATACTGTGGCAACTCAAAAACAAACACAAAGACAATGTTAAGCTTCATTTAACAAACCAAATAGCTTTCAAGTGTGTTTGGTATAATGGCAAGTGATTGTCTAGTACCAAATTAGCAATTTAGCATGATTACTCAAGGATAAGCTGTTGGAGTGATGGCTGCTGGAAATGGGGCCTGTCTAGATTTGATAAAAAAATTACTTTTTTAAAATAGTGATGGTGCTGTTTTTTTACATCAGTAATGTCCTGACTATACTTTGTGATCAGTTGAATGCCACTTTGGTGAATTGAAGTACCAATTTCCTTCCGAAACAGCAAAATCTGTACTTTATACCAAACTTTCGGCCGCCAGTGTAGATGTAAACACAAGCACCCAGGTGTTCACTAAGCCTGGACAACTGCATTATGAGTCAAAATGAGTCACATCTCAGATCTCAAGGGCCTGCAGCCATCTACAGGTCCACCCAGCTGATGTAAGCTGAGAGGATTTCAACATCTTCTTCCCATATTGCCTGTACAATAAAGATGTGTGACTTACCCTCAGTTACAATGCCTCTTGGTGTCAGGTTCAGTCTGTGGACCACCCCTGCTATTCTGTAACTGTGAGCTCCCATGACCATACCATCCTGCGGGAACAGTTAGGCTGGGATGGAGGCATCAAATCCATGTGTATCATTCACTGGACTTTGAATGGCAACCAAAATCAGAACAGCTAGGAGCTACGAGCACCCGTCTCTCTGACAGGTGTCTCGAATCAAAGCTGCTTTCTTACTAAGACTACGTGCTCAGAACAACTTCAGAGCCTTTTGAAAAAGTATTGTAAAATCTGACAGTGCAGTTGGGTTCTTTCTCTTCCAAATGGAGAAGTGTGTGAAGATGAATGAGACTTGCACTAGTGTCCTGATCTCACTAAGAGCTTTGCTTCTCCTTAGATGCAGAAGATATAAATTCCGAGTATTATTTATGCCATAGCTTTTTATTTCCCTACTGTCACGGTCCTGTCACTCTGTCAGTCTGGGTTTTTGTGTGGCAGGACCGTGACATCATTGTTCTATGTCTGTCTTGTGTTTCGTTTTCTGTCTTTGTGTGAGCACACGGCTTCAGTTGTGATTTCCCTGCCGTGCGCTCCACAGTTGGTCTCATGTTTCATGTTCAGAGCATGGTGTCTGGATCCTGACTTCCCTGTCTGGACATGCATGCTCCATGTTCTGTCTCTTATTGGCGTGAGTGCATTGTCATCTTGATGGCATGCACTCACGTCAATCGTTTATGTCTGTCTCTCACAACCACGGATGTGCTTCGCGTTGCACTCGCATTGTGCTGCACGACCGGATCACAAGCTGTCTTCACGTTGTGCTGAGGTTCGGTCACTTTGGTCTGAGGTGTCGGGTTTGTGTGTGGCCGAACTCTCGCACAGGTGTCCTGTCTCGTTTTGTCACCTGTTGCGTGCATCGCGTGGTGTTTTCCTCGTGATGTATACTCAGGCTTTGTCTAGTGTGAGAATGCATGGCATTGCTTTGTTAGCGTTGCCATGCATTCTCTCGTCTTATCTGTTGGTTGGCATGAGCGCATGTTGCCTGTTGTCTTGGTGATATGCGCTCTTGCCATTTGGGTGTCTGTGTCTTGTGAGAGCACATGGCTTTGTTTTGTTTCTGTATTGCCACGTGTATCTCAGGCTTGCTTCATACCTATCTCCTTGTTTGCCCATTATTAGTTAATTTGTTACACCTGCCCTGCCCATTAACCTGTTTGATTTCATTCCCTATTTTAGTCTCCTCGTGTGTGCTGTCCAGTGGCAGTTTGTCTTGTTTCATGTTCATATCAGTCTCATCTCTGGTTCCTGTCCCTAGTCAGTCCTTTTTCCCCTACAGAGTAGTTTTTGTTTGGTTTTGTTTATTTTAGTATAAACAAATCCTTTTGTTTTTTCACTCTGCATTTGGGTCCTGCCTCTGCTTCAACCCGTGACACCTGCGTTCACCTTCTCCATCTGAAAGTAGGAATTTAATGTGGAGGAAAATGGCCAAATATGTAGCTAAATCACCTAAAACATATAAGCTGCTCAAAATCATAATGCATTATGACTTGAAGGGAGTAGCAGGCAATTTGTAGTGCACCTCAAATTTACTTACAGATTTCTGAAAACAAGGCTATAAGTTGACTTAACCATTGTTACATGTAAGAGAATTTCCATTTTGGTGGCAGGACATTTTGTGGCCGTATAACAAGAGACAGATATAAGCTCCAGCATAGCCACTAAGCTTTAAAGATCTATTTATAACATAATGTTGCACACTGGATGCCTGTCATCAGGACACCACCGGCTAACCGCCAGTCACAAACGACTGATAGACACACTGTGTAAATCACTGTCTCCACTTCAGGATGTGGATACAAACCACAAGGGGCATTCGAGTGGCCACAGTCAAATGTGACTTTGTTTTAAGCTGCGTGGGCTGACATTTTCCCCAAGCGCTGTCTGAGAAGCATGTTTTTCTACCATATGAAATGGGACAGTAAACTCATTGTAAATCACACATTAGTGTAAACCTCTGCCTGGAATGTGGGTCCAGCAGGACATGAGTTACGTTCTCATCGGTGTTGGTTCGAGTCCAGTATACTGTAAGTTTCATATTTTGTGCACTGACTGATTAAGTAGAGCATTAGAGAGAGGAATGCAGGTCTGAGTTTGGGTCCCTGGAGGAAGGGGATGAGGAGGTAGAGGTTGGGTCAGGGTGGGGATTAGGTCGCAGGACATAGCCAAACCTCTCTCTCAGGCTCAGTTAAGTCTTGGCCTTCACTATTGAATGTTGAAGTACTCAGGCTGCTATATAAATACTAGAATAGCTTTATCTTCGCAGAACAATTTAGCTTTGTCGATGTAATAAATAAATAGCTACAGTTATTAAAACATCTGAAGATTTATTTGGATAGAGTGCTTTTGTTCTTCAAGGAATCTACCAGCAACAATGTCTTCTAATACCTGATGTTCTAACCACACTATAAGAAGTGATAACCTGAAGTTACCTTCAAGAGTTATTTCAACCTGATCTAAAATATGTTTTCTTGGTGAAACCTAATGTAGTCGTGTTGATTCAGTTATGTTAAATAATATTTTTGACTTAAGAGAAAAAAAAAAAACTTTTACATGTTACCACATGAATAACTTTTTTTAGGTTACCTGACAAAATGCTTTATTTTTTAATTAAGTTTCCAACAACAAGTAATTAAATAGAAACTAAGCAACCAAAGGTGTCATTTATAGGTGGGGTGGGTGGGACATGTCCCCACCACTTTTTGCCTTGGTCAATTTTATCCCCACCACTTTTTGCAATAGCTTACGTCAGGTAAAGTTTCTAATGCAGAAGAAACATTGCCAGTTCTTGAGCAGGAGTTTCAATTTCGTTTGTGTGTTTTATTATAATGATCCAGCGCTGGAATGTCTTATTTTGAATGTTATGATGAGTGCTCATTGCGGCTGTTATAAGTGAAGTTGAGTGACAGGTGTCAGCGGTGATGTTTTCTCTTGCTCACAGACACGCGCTCTACTCACCTCATTGTCCCACAGTTCGCGTTCTGTCAAGTTAAATCACCATGTGATTTAATACAAACAAGTGTGTCCCAACGTACAGATGCAATCTTGGTTTATTAAAATACAATTTATATTAGCCTTTTCGTACGTGAGATTTTCCTGTACTGACGGATCCCCCAGTGTGAGTTCTTTAATGCGTGCTGTTATTAAAACATATGTCACCTTACACTTCACATCAGATGCACTTGAGGATAGATTATACACTCATTGACCACCTTATTTGGTACACCTGTACACCTACTTATTCATGCAATTATCTAATCAGCCATTTATGTGGCAGCAGTGCAATGCATAAAATCCAGCAGATACAGGTTAGGAGCTTCAGTCGATGTTCACATCAACCATCAGAATGGGAAAAAAAAATTAATCTCAGTGATTTCGTCCATGGTATGATTTTTGATGCCAGAGTATTTCTGTAGCTGCTGATCTCCAGGGATTTTCACAGACAACAGTCTCTGGAGTTTACTCAGAATGGTGCCAAAAACAAAAAACATCCAGTGAGTGGCAGTTCTGCGGATGGAAATGCCTTGTTGAAGAGAAAGGTCAACAGAGAATGATCAGACTGATTCGAGCTGACAGAAAAGCTACGGTAACTCAGATAACCACTTTGTACAATTGTAGTGAGCAGAATAGCATCTCAGAATTCACAACATTTTGAACCTTGAGGCAGATGGTCTACAACAGCAGAAGACCACGCCAGGTTCCACTTCTGTCAGCCAAGAATAGAAAGCTGCAGTGGGTACAGGCTCACCAAAACTGGACAGTTAAAGACTGGAAAAACATAGCCTCATCTGATAAATCTCGATTTCAGCTGAGGTACACAAATGGTAGGCCCAGAGATTCATCAGACCAAACTATGTTTTTCCAGTCTTTGACTGTCAAGTTGTGGTGCGCCTGTGCCCACTGCAGCCTCAGCTTTCTGTTCTTGGCTGACAGAAGTGGACCCTAACGTGGTCTTCTGCTATTGTAGCAATTTCGCCCATTCATATTATCAAACATATAATGGGATTTTTAAATGTTTATAATGATTGAATATCATAGATAAGATGCGACTGCGTACGCAATTGCCGGCTATGCGCCTCGCATATTGTTTATATTGCAATGCAACATAGGATTCTGAGTTGCTCAAGCACAGAAGGTTCTACAAACCTAGCCCTTCCACTTGTTGCACTGGAAGTGGTGAGAATGAGTGATGGACGGAATGGGAGAAGGCTCAAGTGGGCTAACTAGTTTATACATTCTTTGTTTGACATCAGAAAACATCGCTGCATCGCCAGGGTTGGGAGGGTTACTTTTTAAAAGTATTCTACTACAGATTACAGAATACATGCTGTAAAATGTAATTTGTAACATATTCCATTAGATTACTCAAGGTCAGAAAATATTCTAAATACTTTGGATTACTTCTTCAGCACTGGTAGATTTTTTCACTTGTTTTGACTATAAAAACTCTGCCAGTACAGTAAGACAAAATACACGTTAAAAATACATTCTCTGAAAAACCTAAATATCTTATGCAGTGTTGTTTCTAAAACAAGATAAATCTAATTGATCTTGTTTTAGGGATTTTTAGATATTTTACAGGAAAACAATACAAATATTATTATCAAGAATAATTTTTGCCCTAATATCAAAGGTCTTACTAGAAAAAAAGAAATTATGATCCAACTTGAATTTCTTGATAAAACAAATATGATTGTGCCTGGTAACGTGCGTGTAAAATGGTTAGAAATAGCATTTTAGCTTAGTGTAAAGCTGACAATTTGCACAAGGTTTATTTCTATTTCTTCTGCTCCAAACTTACTTCAAACTTACTTCTCTGTCTGCACATATGAATGTAACACATCATAAGAAAGTGTTTCACCGCTGTTCAAATGCACTTTGGATCACATCATTTATATGTATAAATGTTTTCCATCTGAAAGGACTAAATATTAAATGAAACAAATGACAATAAAATGCAAAGTAATCTCTTCAGTAATCAAAATACTTTTTGAATGTAACTGTAATTACCAATGATTTAAATTGTAACTGTAGTGGAATGCAGTTACTTAGATTTTGTATTTTAAATACGTAATCCCGTTACATGTATTCCATTACTCCCCAACACTGCACATCGCTGCATCAAAAAAGTCAGCTCTGACAGCAATGGCCTTAAACTTATGAAGTGACTATTTGAATGTTTGTAACATAAAAAATCAAGATACTGTGATGTTGAAAAGACTGTTTGAGCAGTTCGTTCATTATGACAACTGCTTCAGTCCCTCTTTGCTGTTAAACAACATCACAAATGCAGATTGCACCAGTTTGATCGAATGCCTCTGAGCCCAACCTAGTGTAATCACACCGGTTTGATTGTAAGTGCAAAAGGGTTAGGGCAGATTAGAACCGGGAAGTCCTACTAGAGGCGAAAACTTTACCCGAGACCAGTCAGTCTCTGTGTGTAACAAATAGCTGATCCATATGTTTACCCACTGACTAACAAAATCCCAGGACCAACAGTGGCAGATATAGGGATAAAGTTATCAAATGTAGTATATTAAGGGCAGCGCTATGCTTTAAGTCATAAGCAAAGTCAATGGGCATGGCCATGAAGTTTTAGCATTTTCATGCAGGTATGCGCTAAGTCTTGACACTAGTTGGTTTGGCAAAATTACGCTCGCAAAGCGCTAAATGGGCTAGGTCAAATGCAATTTAATTCTAAGGGTTTTCTCTAGTTATTGCAGCGCCTGCGTCCTATTATATAGTCCATTCCCTCAAGCACCAGCGATATGAACAAAAACAGCACATTCATAAGAAGTTGGTAGTGTAAAATATACTGCATGCAATAAATTAGAAGAATAGAAATATGGATTACCTCTTTTATGCATTAACTGCATCCTTGTTGAATGTCAGGCATTTTTCCTTGACAGTGACACTCTTTTATACGCATGGAAAATGTGGTTCTCATTAGGATTTGTAGGCTCCGTTAAATTATAGAGAATGTAAGTATTATTAATCATTTTCATCTACTGACACACATCGCTCTAGTATTAACAGTGATGGTATCGGCACGCACTTCACTTCTACCGGTCGATTTTGATTTTGGAAAGTGTAATTAATTTATTGAAACTGATCAAAAAATTAAAATACAATCAAAATAATGAAGTGGTCAAAAAAATCATACCAAATCCAAACATTATATTCTGTCCAACTTCTTCCACCGGCCCCTTTTGCAGTGACTAAAAATCACTCTATGACAACAGGTGGAAATAATACAATAAATTAATTAATAATAATAATTGAAAAATAAACCATGACCTATAGATAGTTTAACACAAATCTAGTAAATTTATGTTTCATAAAACAGCTATTGTCAGGGACTTAATTTGGTGTTCCACTCTATTTTCAGAATTTGGACATTAATTTATTACCATCTGCTGGTGGAATCTCCAAACTGCAAATGCAGGAACTGACTTTAGACTTTGCTCTGAGATAAGACCTGCTTTTGAAATGTCTTAGCGCAATGACCTGTTTTTCAGGAAAATCGCAAATTGCATTTCGTGTCACTTCATAACCATACAATACACCCACAGTTTGCACGTATACACCCACTGTTAGTGCAAACACTCATCAAAAATGACTATTTATCAAAAAGTCAAATATTATTTAAAATGACCAGTGCATAACCTAATTAATATTCATGAGTTTTATGATGTCACAACCAGCACACATTCTTCTCATATTGTCCCCCCACTTTTTAAAACAAAGTGACACCCATGTAAGCAACTGAAAAAATGTCTTGTCACTTGTCACGGTTGCGAGACAAAAGGTTAGGACAAAAGCTCAGATTAAAATGGCTAGGTTTATGGGTTGGGTAAGGGTTAGGAGGATATTAATGTATTTACTACTCAGATGTTTAGGAAAATCTGACATGATATGCCTTTGATGTCACATCCATTCAAAGAAGTAAATAAAAGAACACAGTTTTGGTCTCAGTACTAGTATAATTACTGTAGACCAACCTCTATGATTGGCATTATTTTGTCTTTTGAAGAACTGCTTAAATTCAGCAGCATGACCTGGTAAGCCCATTGCCCTTTCACAGTTTCCTGTCATAGTTTATTTGTTTTTCTGGAAATGGGGGCAGGAAATTGGTGGAAGTGGTGGAGGTGCTTGACTGACATATCCAGTGTTCTGTTTGAAGTTAAATGCATTTACTGTTCTGTCCTCTCAAAGAGTAAGGCACAGTATGATCCTAATGCACCTGAGAGCCCAACAATGGGTTGGCTGATGGCTCTGAGAGAAGGTCTTCCTGCACCCCAGTGTCCTCTGTCCATTAACCTGCCAACGGCTGGCCACTTGTCTCTCTGATCATGTGTAAGAGGCTGGAGGGGACAGAGTGAAAATAAAACACACACCCCATAGATCAAGCCTCTTTGTGTTTTGTGACTTTCAACTTTCCGCTGTCTTCTTTTATAAGGGCCAAAACCACCATAGACATTGAGGGAGGCAGTGAGATTATTGGTTGATCAGTAAGGATTTTTCAATAGTTTATTCATAAATTATTACATTACAGTGATGACAACTCTCAGAATACAATTATGGTGTTATAATAAATATGATAAGTTGGTAGGTTTGGTCCAGGCAGGCTAGATCTGCTTTGGCTACTGCTTCAGAGCAAGTACAAAGGCTAGCTACTGCTAGAACGTACACAGACATGCTGTGTTGAGCATGTAATACATGCTGCTGCACAATTAGACATTCATATGACATGCTGCATCAAGGATGCAGGACATGATGCTGCTGCAAATGAGACATACAATCCCCTTGAAGCAGATCTAAACCAGTGGTACCGGGGAGGAGGAGGGTTTCAGAGAGAGAACTTGTGTAGCGTGCTGCAGTGAAACCGGCTTACCTGTCAGCAATTGAGGCAATTTAAATGTTAGACAAAGAGAGAGTACACAAGGTCATTAGCTTACTAATTACATGTCATAGGACCTACCAGGTCATGCCATGTAGAGTAATGACTGAACTTAGAATCATGAATATGTGGTTACATCGTTGTCTTTTATGACCAGTTGCTTGTTTAGCTGTACAAGTGTTTGCATGAATAGTAAAAGTTTTACGCTCTAATTTTGTATTCTACTTGTTCTACATTTGTAAACAGGGCTGGTGTTCTTAGATCATTGTAAATGAAGATGTGTTTGCTTGGATCTGACTCGGTGACAAGAGTGGTATATTTGTTGTTGAAATGTCTCTCTTTCTACATGGTGTTAGTTGAGAAAATCAATTCAGGTCGCTCAGTCTAAGCGTTCTTGAGTGCTCATCCAAATCTGAGTTTGTGTTGGTGTGAGCCAAAGTGAAAAACAATAATTGCAGTTTTCGAAGACAAATTACTGAATCTGCTTACCCAAGAAAACTAAATGTTGGTTTAAGCCTTTAGCCTAGTAATTGTAAACTGTTAATAACCTTGTACGTATAGAGAAGTACTACACCTCACATTCCAAACAGTGAGCAGTATTCTCTCATTCCCTCCGCCACCCCATCAAAATTAGTTCAAACAAAAAGGAAAAACGAGATGAAAATAGGCCTTACACCAACAGAACGTTTATTACTTTGGTATGAATTTGGTCAGGACAGTTTTCTAGCCACATCTGCAACTAATCCGTGACCTGCTGGGATTTGTAAATAGAGTACAGTGAAGAGTTTGTTCCACTAATGCATTATAAACATTGAGGAGGGCTTGGGGCCTTTGAGTTTAGAACTATATTCAATATGGAACTGAACACTGCACTGATGTAACACTTTGCACATGGCTCAACATTTTGGAATTATTAATTTTCTGATTAAATACCTGTGTCCTTGTTCAATCGGTAGATCTTTGATTTTTGCACAAAAACAGAGAGAAAGCTAGCCGTCTGTCACCTCATTTCACAACCTCACTTTTTCGGAAATGGGAAGAAAAAAGGAAACATGACAGGTACATAAATTTCTTCTTTTTTGAGCAGAATCTTTCTCTTTTCCACACTTTCGCTTTCTCCATTTTTTTCTTGCTGTCTGTTTTTCTCTGTGTTTTTCTCAAAGGCCCCGCTTAAAATGGTCAAGAGGAGCATTAATCACAGCCACGGCTGCACACAAACAAGGAAACTCACTCTTCGACCGCAGCAACACGACAGCTACCCCTTCCCTGCTGTACCGTCTTAATGAAAGATTTATCTTGTTAAACCACTAGTAAAACCAGCCTCTGAGAATAAATCAGCATGTCTTTACCCTCAGAAAGCTTGTAGAAGTCATATAAGTATTGTAAAGTGTTGTGAAAGGTAGCCCACCCTGCTTTATCTCTTTCCCAGTCTTTTTTCTCTTTCTGTCTATCCATGCTGAAGTTTACCTTTGTTTCAGTAATTCTGTTCTTAGGCTAAAGGCCATTTTCCCATGCTGCTCAAAACCGTCAGCTCAAACAAGACGCACCTTAATGAGAGTTAAAAGGACATCAAAATTGGTCTGCTGTCATCAAGGTTTGGTCTTATCCCTATTTGCTTTTCTCCAACTGATCCATCAGCGAGGTCTGATCAAAAAGGGATACCATGTCTTCCAGCATTCCTGATTCCCAGGGATGAGTGTCCCTGACTGTCCCTCTGCCACCCCTTCCTGTCAGCCAAGCCTGAGACAAAGACCTCTCTTTCTGTAACTCCAATTCTGCTACTACTCTGTGAGTCTTTCTCGCTCTATTAGCCTGAGCATCGGGCATGAAATGCCATATTTATGAGATTATCTACTGTCTCGTGTTTCATTTCCATGTACGAAAGGAGAACATTTTTCATTCCCTTTGAGTGAAAACATGAAAAGGACAAAACGATTCAGGTACTGTTGTTGTCCTCCGTTCTCCAAGGGGAAGTTAATTCACATCGATCTTGCTTTGCACTACAGTACTTCCCCCCAATACCATTAGAATGATAACAGCCTAAAATAATGCCTCCTATTCCACCTCCCTCCAGACACATACATACACACTCACACAAACAATCTGTATAGAGATAATCCCAAGAGATGGATGCGCACAAAAACAGCCCAAAATGAAAAGGTCACTGAATTGTAAGCTGATTCAAAATGAAGCAAGTGAGGTTGTCAGCACGAAATACAGCACAAGACTTCTTTTGTCTCCAAAACAGCCAAAAGTCGAGTGATCAGAGAAAAACTCAGAGAGGGGGAAACGTGCCCTTAAGCAGAAGGATGGGGGGGGGGGGGGGGTATTTTACTTGCTCCAAAATAAAATGTGAGTGAAAACAAAGAGGGGAATGAATGCATTTAGGGTAGCGTTCCAACAAATGTAACACACTAAGAATTCCAAACAGCTTGTCACATAGGCGTATTCCATGTAGCCATTAACCTGAGGTCAAGTAAGAGGGAGAATGTAGGAGGACTGTGTATATGCAGCGTTACTTTGTGACTTCACAGGTCCAGGGTTTGGTAATGTGTTTCTAATAGAGCGAAAGTGTTTATTATCTTTCTATTGCTGAGATCAAACTGTCTGTTCAGGTAATAATGTATAAAAAAAGTTGTTGGCTAATAAAAACCTGTTTTTTTTTTTTTGTTTTTTTTTATAGAAGTCAGATCTAGAAATGTTCATGTTAGTGTAATGTGTTCTGTTTTTTTTTTCTCTTTAAAGGGCATACCCCTGACTGGATCAAACAATGACAATGGTAGACAGAGACTGTGGTCTAGCATCATCAAGCCAAAACATGCCTGTGAGCGTCTAAATGCATATAATGGAAATGCTTCACATACACATGAAGATTAATCCATTTTGTCTAAAAGGGAACATATAGGATTTTTAGTTAAATAATCCAGATTACATTGCGCAGGCGTTTGTCAGGCACACAAGAGATAAAATCTCCATTTCCTGCAATCAAAAGCTCTCCCTCAATATAAGCCTTTATAAAAAGGCACTTACTCTCTATTTTCAGTCCCTAGTCATATAATATGTATAAGGCCTATTTACAACCATTATCCAATTGGACTCAGGAAAAGGAACTCATAGAAATTAGGAAACATTTTAAAAAGGGACAAAGGGAGAGTATGACTAAGAGGCTTTTAAAAAGTTTGAAATCATGGTGCATGATTGAAACATAATTGTTATAGTTTAAGTCTATGCATTGTGCTTTGTGATTATGTGACTGAAATTGGGTGTTCTGAAGGCTTTAGAACTGTTCCGTATAAGCAACAGAACAGAAGCTGCTAGTTTATTATGTGAATGCAAAAATACTAGAACAGGCTTTTCACCTTTGAGTGACTCTAATCTTAAGCGTCAAGTTGCCCAACAACACCTGACATTTCTTCTTGCTGTCCTTGTTTTGGAAAAGAGAAAACCTTATTTCAATGCAACTGTTCTTTCAGTGAATGCTGACCTCTGAAACTGAGTTTTAAAGGGATAGTTCACCCCAAAATAAATATTATCTCATCATTTTCTTACCCTCATGCCATCCCAGATGTGTATGACTTTCTTTCTTCTGCAGAACACAAACAGAGATTTTTAGAAAAATATTTCAGCTGTGTAGGTCCATACAATGCAAGTGAATGGTGACCAGATCTTTCAGCTCCAAAAATCACACAAAGGCAGCATAAAAGCAATCCATATGACTCCAGTGATTAAATCTTTGTCTTCAGAAACTATATAATAGGTGTGGGTAAGAAACAGATCGATATTTCAGCCCTTTTTTTAAAAACAACTATAAATCTCCACTTTCACTTTCACATTCTGAAAGTGAATGTGGAGATTTATAGTAAAAAAATAAATAAGTATTGATCAGTTTCACACCCAAAGTGATTGCATCATTTCAGAAGACATATTAAACCACTGGAGTCTTATGGATTACTTTTATGCTGCCTTTATGTGATTTTTGGAGCTTGAAAGGTCTGGTCACCATTCACTTGAATTTTAAGGACCTACAGATCTGAGATATTTTTCTAAAACTCTTTGTTTGTATTCAGCAGAAGACATCTGGAATGGCATGAAAGTCAGTAAATGATGAGAGAAGTTTCATCAAGTTTCAAGTTGTATATTCTGCATCATGGTATAACAAAATTTTTGCTAAATTATTTTTACTTGGCTTGTTGTATGTATTGCGGCAGTTTCCTGGTGAAATGAACACTAGAGGCACAACAACAACAAGGATGTGAAAGTGATTTGAAACAACTTTATTTCCCTTTCACACAAATCTTGAGTAAAACGGCAGGTTATTAGTTCATTAAACATATACTTTTCTTGTGATGTCTTAACAAAATTATATGGTTGCTTCAACAATTGCATTTTTCATCTAACATTTGCTTTTTTTTGGCACTATTGATTTGGTTTACAGAAGGTTTAAGGTTTAGGGTAGGGTTTTGTTGATTTACAACCTGATAGAGCATTAGCGTTGAAAACATCATCTGATTTTCATCTAACATTTTCTTTTTATGACACTATCGGTTATAAGGTTTATAGAGGATTAACCTTAAAAATCTCATCTGTTCGGGTGAAATTTAACTTGCTTTTAGTGCAAACCAGTGTAAATTTCACCTCGGAACTGCCGCAATATGTGTAAGGAAAAAAGTAATGTAATTTCACAAAAATGTAGCCACAGTCATGTAATTTTCATACTGAAAATAACTGATATTCTGTGAAGCAAAGAAGCAGAAAATGTTTTGTTTGTTCATTGTCAAGCCTTGGCATTTTCCATATTTGATATTAATTTGAATTTGTCATCAATTAATTGCTCATTAACTAGGGAGGGTATCATCTGCAGAGGAATTAAAAATGCAAATTAGGTATCATCCTAATATCAAAACAGTTTAGGTGCTGACAAATGATTGACAATTCTTCCCCACGTTTTATTCCAATCTAGTGTTGCCTTGGAAACTTTGATTCACTTTCTGTGATTATGAAAATACTAAATCCTTTCCTTTCTTACCAAATGCTTGACCCTGACACACCCCTTACGCTCATCCAGAACAACATGAGTTATTAGGCCTAATGTGAAAGATATTTTAAGCATTAGATGATAGACCTGCTGTTGCTGTCGGTAAGTGATGCTGAGCAGTGGTGCTTTGCTGCAGTAAATGGGATGGTTGATTGAAAGATTGGGACATCTGGCTGGGAGTGGCAGACCAGAGCCAAGTGGACTCATCTGAAGCCAGGCATCAAAAAAGCTTTAGACGCCCCGGTCAGCCAAATGACCCAGGATAGAACCCATGTCCAAGAAGATTGCTTTCGGAATGCTTAGGCTCGGTCTAGGAGGGAGGGAGAGCGCTTATCTGCGGGCAATTACCGCCCCACACACAATAAATGAAATGAAAGGTAGCTCAACAATCTCAGGTCTGGCAAAGTGTAGATAAGAGTCAGTAGATCAGATATTAGCAGTCGAGATAGATCTATCTGCAAATATGATGCATGTGGTGTGCAATATTCATTCAGATTTAAGGCTTGACAGCTCTTAGATTGAGCTGTCTCTGTATAGTCTATGTTTAATTAAGCATTTAAAATCACATTGGGTAGAAGCAGCAATGCTCCTCTAAGATTCCCATGTTTAATCAGGACTTCTTGAGGGACAACTTGTGCTATTCAGCCATGTTTTACTGCCTCTGGCAGTTAAAGCTGCATCTAATCTAATATCTTTACAGCATGTGAGGTTCCTAATGGCCTTAGGGTCTTTGTGAGCATGACTTCCTCTCTCTGAGGTTGGACATTGTTATTAACTGTATGTCTCAAACAAAAGCAGCCAGTTATGGGACCATGATGAGAAACTGGCGTGACCCGAGTGTTTCATTTCAGGAAGAGCTTAATTGGAATCGCTCCACATTTCCCTAAGGGGCAAAATTAGAGCCTATTCCTTTTCTTTCTTTTTATTTATTTATTTATTTTTTTTTTTGTCTTTGTTATGTTCACGTTGTTTTGCCTCATTATTTCCGAAGGCATTTAAATTTGTGGTAATGACAGTTGGTGTCCACTGAGAGAAACGGCAGTTTAGACCAAAATATCATCCCCTTAGTTTAACAAAGGGCAAATGAAAGACACCTTTTCTAAGTTAGTAGACTATTAGAATTATGGGGAAAGCAAGACAAGTCAGCGCTGTTACACAAATCTAGAATGCATTGTATTGATGAAACCATTATATTTTATCCACTAACCACAATGGAAACCCAGGTTTCTGTGTTGTTCCTACTTAAAGAAGTTAACTTTTGAAAATATCCCTTCATTAGACAATACCATGTTAAATTATGAAAGCCTCATGAAAACGTGAGTTCCCTTTCCAACCCAAATTACAGCAGCTCCGCAGCCATTCTGCAGTGCATCAAAGATGGCAGAGGCAGGGGGGCCTTCTCCACAGGAAGTTTCTGCAAACAGAGTGCACCCACTTTTTAAACCCCATTTGTCTTGTTAATGGGCCCCACTGATTACCTGATTGCACTGGATGACTGTGGAGAAATCTGATTGCGTGAAATTATACAGAGTAAAAACTTTTGATTGGGGAATGGATCTGGGATGCTCGTTGCTACCATTTGACAGGGCCCCTGTGAAATTTGGCCTCATTGATTTCAAATCAGCAAAGTGTAGCGCATAATTGTAATCAGAGCCTGCGTTCACTGAGCAGTCTATTTTAAAACCCAACTTCCTTGCTGTGCAAACTTTTGAGCCTTAACAGTATGACAATGGCATTAGACCTGGTTAATTACATGCCCTTTAAAAGAACTATTATGAGGGCTAAAGCCTTTCTGCCTGAAAGACCATATGAAGCATTTCAGCCATGAGGGTCACTGCCCGGTACAATACGCCTTTATTAATCATGAATCCAACTGATACTTCAGATCTATTAATCCAATGTCTAATCAAGTCAGTTCAGTTGGTGGAGCAATTTTAAAATCAGGTAGCTAAATGAGAAATGGTGTGCCTTTCACATCTAACATTTGTGTCTTTTTTTTAACCTTCTACAGCTTTAATTCGCCATTGTGGATAGATAGTCTGTTTTATCAAAAATTCTTTACAGTTCTAAAAAAACGAATTATTTCTTTTTGGTCTTCACTGAGCCAATACAATATCCCTTAATCAACTTTTTCTTGACACATAGGAAAAAGGCTATATTGAAAAGCCTCTTCACATTCCACAGAAGCTTATTCCCAAAACCTTGTGACAGAAATCACAAATGTTGTGAAAAGTTCCCACTTTTTTATGGATATCTTTAAGAATGCATACACTCACTGAGCACTTTATTAAGAATGCTATGGTCCTGTTGTAGCCCATCCACTTCCAGGTTCGACGTGCATGCTGAGATGCTATTCTGCTCACTACAGTTGTACAGAGTGGTTATCTGAGCTACCGTAGACTTTCTGTCGGCCCGAACCAGTCTGGCCATTCTCCGTTGATCTCTCTCATCAACAAGGCATTTCGGTCTGCAGAACTGATGCTCATTGGATGTTTTTAGTTTCTGCCGTCATTCTGAATTAACTCTAGAGAGACTGTTGTGCGTGACAATCCCAGGAGATCAGCAGTTACAGAAATACTCAAACCTGGCACCAACAATGCCCCCCCCCCCCACATTCTGTTGGTTGTTGTGAACATTAACTGAAGCTCAGGACCCGTATCTGCATGATTTTATGCATTGCACTGCTGCCACACAATTGGCTGATTAGATAATCGCATGAATAAGTAGGTGTACAGGTGTACCTAATAAAGTGCTCAGTGAGTGTATATCTTTTAGAGCCATGATAGCTTTATTTGGTAAACAGAATAATTCATCCAAAAATTAATAATGTATAAATGTCATTCCAAACGCATGTGACTTTCTTCTGTGAAATACAAAAAGAGATATTTGCAGAACATCCAAGCAGCTTTTCCATACATTGTAAGTAGAATCACCAATGGCTGTCAGGCTCCAACAAGGAAAAATAAAAGTGCAATCAAAGTAATCCATATGACTCATGCACTGTTGTCTTCTAAGTGGTTATTCTCTAATATCTTCCCCTCCAGCGTAGCTCTCAAATCTCATTTACCCTTGCCCATTCAAACTTGTTGTGACAGGTTTGATGATGATACCAAATGTCATTTGTTCTCGTGTGTCTCATAACTTATTGTGGTGTGCAAGTTTGAATAAGCACAAGTGCAAATGAGATTCGAGAGCTATGGCAGACGGTAAGATTATCAATGAATGCTGACTTTAATTTTCATTTTTCACACAAAGCTATTGAATGGCTTCAGAATACCTGAAACATAAGTGCACAAGTTGTATGGACTACTTGTATCGTGGTTTTTGTCCTTGACAGCTACTGGTCACTATATGCTTTTATTGTATGAAAAAGCGCAGCGGGAAATTCTTCAAAATTTCTCATTTTGTGTTCCACAGAAGAAAGAAAATTGTACGGGTTTAGAACAGAATAAGGGTCAGAGAATGATGACAGAATTTTCATTTTTAGGTGAACTTTTTCTTTAAGGTAGTAAACAAAATCAAACAACAACAACAAAAAAAAAAAAACAATATAAAGTTTTTTTTAAATGTTTCTGGTTGTCAGTAGTAAACAAGACTCAGACACTGATTTTTTAGCGTAATTTTCAAACAAAAAAGTATTAGTGTGGACATAGCCTAAATTAACTGCAAGCCATAGAAAAGCAGCAAAAGAAGCCTCTCTTTGTGTCTAGCCACAGCGCTCGGAGCAGTATCAGGAACATGTGCTCCATAGGAATCAAGAGCATCTGGCAGTTCTGCTCACTTCATTAATTAACTTTCCATTGATCTGACATTCAGTGCTTTCAAGTCATTGTTTTTGTGCACACTGTTTGCAATGTCTTTACTTTGCCATGGTCAAGTTTAACATTGCCATGGTTACAGCACTATATGGATAGAACCCTGCTGAATAAAAAACTAAGCTTGTTTTCTGGTTTTAGCTGGTATACAAGCCGGGTTAGGCCAGTCTGATTTGCTGGTTTTAGAGGGGTTTTGGGCATTTTTCAGGTGGTCAGGCAAAACAACTGTTGTTCTAATATTGCTAAACAACAGGTTGAGCAGACTGTGAGACCAACTAGACCAGGTTTGCCAGTCAGGAAGACCATCTTAAACCAGCTTAGACCAGAAAACCAGCCTGGGTTTCAGTACATAGATTCAGAATTAATAATGTACCATTTTATTTTAACATGGTTGGAAGTGATTGGATGATGCTGGCCATTACTTTGAATCAGAATTAATGATGCAAATTGTTTGTTTTTTTTAATTATTATTATTTATTTTTTTGACAGTGTTAAGAGAGAACATTGAGATTTTGTTGCCAAAGTAAACATTGTAACATGAAAGTCAAATCAAGTCAAAAAATGAAAATGGAGAATGCACATAGCAGCTACGTTGGGGTCTCAGGAGGTTAAATATATGGTTTTATATAGATTATGTTTATAGTATTTAAAAAAAAATTATTATTGTTTAAAAAATTAGTTGTATGCATTTTTTATTTTGTCTGTTGAAAAACTCTTCTTTTTTTTTTTTCTGTGTGAGGAAAATTTAGGCCAGTTGGCTTCATATTCCTGCCCCATCAAAGTTTCAACCGTGCACCTGCAAAAACTTCTCATGAAACCATCACTTTCAGAGAGAGTTTGTGAGGGAGGAATCAGGGGGAAAATGTTAACACAGATGTCCAAATAAGAGTGTGAATGATTCATTCTGCCGAGATTAGCCTCCGTCTCCAACAGCAACTTTCCCAGGACTCAGGAACTCTGCCTTTCAGTGCAACACCCAGGATTGTCATCAGAAATTGATTTTCCTCCTGAAAGACAAATTGAATTGCATATGAAATACAAGAGAAAGAACAAGAAAGCGCCTGTCTCTACGTCCCCCCATGCCTCATTCCCAGTATACCTCTCACTTCCTCTCGCACCCTTGTTCCTTTCTGTCCATCCCCCTCGTCTCTTGTATCTAAGTGATCTGGAGTGTTCAAACCTAAATTAAGATCTGTGGCGAGATACACGGTTCCCATAGCTACTTCTCAAACAGTGTTGTGATTGCATTATAATCCGGCAGTAATCAAATCAAAATGAAACAGGGGTGATAAGGATGCTATTTTCAGTCTGTTTTTGTGAGATGGAGTGAGTGTGTGTTTGTGTGGGTTAGTGTGTGCATTGCCTTTTTCACTTTTTATTACCTTCCAATCAGCTCAGCCTCACAGCGGTCTTTTTTCATTACTTTGGACCATTGTTTTGGACAAACATTGTTGTAATGAGCTGTAAGAAGAGGAGATTAGCTTGGTCAAATGATACGGTCTAACCAAAAGGGATTTCACACACAAACACACACCAAACACACCACATCCTCTGAAATCCAACTCTTCTTAAATTAAACCATAATGCCCCATAATAAAGTAGTAGTTCATCTACAAATGAAAATTCTTTCATAATTTACTCATCCTCATGGTTTTCCAACCCTATATATATATATATATATATATATATATATATATATATATATATATATATATATATATATGTATGTATGAATATAAGCAGAGAAAGTGAATGGTGATTGAGACTAACATACGGTCTAACACCTCTTATGTGTTTTCCACAGAAAAATAGAAAGTCATACAGGTTTGGACCAACATAAGTGTGAGTAAATTATCACAGAATTCCCATTTTTGGGTGAAATATCTCTTTAACCATAAATTTGGAAATGTCATATTTGCACATTGTAAAACTAGGACTTGTGAGAACAGAACATTTTTAACTGCATGTGAGGGTTGATATGTTGTAACTTTTAGGAATATAGCACTTCTTAGGTTGTAGACGAGATGTGGAAAAATCAAGACATTAGGTCTGTCTTGGTTAATGAATTTAAGCTGTTAAAAAGTGTGTAGTGTTACTTATCATTCTGTAGTTGCTAGTCATTGCCTATGCTGCAGGCAAACAGCAGTATCAGTTTCACGGTTTCATCCCTAGCCTGGCCTTGACTGAGCTACCTTGTAACTGGAGTCCTTTGTGCTCTGACTGCATTGTTTCTCATGAATTCACTTGTCCAAACTATTCATTTTATCAGCTCTGTCTTGTCTCTTCTTTTTCTCTCCTTTTGCATTATTGGGAAAATGTATTCCAAAACACTCTCTGCAGAGCATGGATTTAAAAAAAAAAAAATACATTTATGTGCCTCTTGCCTTTAGTAAATGGGAGTTTTTCAACTATGGGGACTTTTAGAAAATAAACTTTCTTAAAAAACGAGTTTCACACTCTCACTAGTTTATTTAATTTGTGTATATACATGTATCACAGTAGAATTCTGTCAGTTTTCTGAAATGTCATTCCACCACATTCCACCACAATGTAATTTCCTGACATCTCAAATTATGTATTGTGTTTAATAACATTCGGTGATGGAAATTACATTAAACGTTTTTCTAATTTTATAGAAAATATTTTATACGTCGTAAATAAACATTATTTAGTAATTTTTTCACAATTATTTACATATTTTGGAAAAAATTACAGCTTAATCAGAAATGAGGCACAATACAAATATTCTGTTTTCAAGCGGTACCTTGATTTTTTTTATTTTATTTTTTCATACATCATAGGGCTTTTCACACTGTCCTTAACCCTGGGTTAATGTCTTTTTTAAACCCTGCCTGGGTAAAGCAACGTTTCACACTTGTAATTTCGAAAGAAGGTCATGCTGCCTTCATGTGCTAGCAGAATTATCCTACTTCCCACTTCTGAAGTGGTAATAACAAGTATGTCACGTTCTAGTGCTTTATTGTCGGAAAGAACAGGAAACATGGACGATGCCAAGTTCATTTACGTATATGTATTTTTTGAGGAACTTTTATTTTGACACCATAATACATTAGCCTGCTGACGATAATGGAATTTGGTCAAATACAAGCTATTTCCATATATCCTCGACCATGTTGAAAGTCATCTCCCATCTTGGAAACTCGGGTATCAAAATTTCCCAGTTTCCCAGCCGTAATTACAGCGTAATTACTTGAGGGGTCGTTCATGTGCAACTTTTGAGTGGGAAACTCGTATTTACGATAATTTCGATAGCACATGAAGGCAGCATTAATTAATTTTTAATTAATTAATTGTATTTATTTATCACATATTATACATTTGCACATATACAGTGAAATTCTTTTTTTTTTTTTCACATATTTCACAGAGTGCAGGGTCAGCCATGATACAGCGCCCCTGGAGCAGATAGGGTCAAGGGCCTTGCTCAAGGGCCCATCAGTGCATCTTGGCAGTGCTAGGGCTTGAACCCCCAACCTTCTGATCAGTAGCCCAGAGCCTTAACCGCTGAGCCACCACTGCCCATTATCACTGCTTCTTAACCAGGGTTATGAAACCCTGCTCTGGAGCAGGGTTAGCACCTCATTTGCGGGGATAATCCTGCATTGCGTCACCAGAGGTGTACAGTGTGAAACGATGCGTTGTTAGAATGTTTCCAAAAGTTGTTTAGCACCACACAACCAATCATATAAAGCCTCATTGAATATTCATGCGCTTTGCACAGTCATCAAAACATTCCCCAACTTTCAAGCTATGTTTACATTCTCCGTCTGAGGGAAACTTATACCGAACAGTGATGGCAAATGCGACAACTGGTATGATGAAGATACAGTATTCCTTTTGTGTCTATTTTTGTGGTGTGCTTCAGTAGACGAAAGACAAACCTGAATTGCTTGGAGACATTTCCACTGAAGAGCAGCTCCATTGACAGGTTGCGTGTCCGTCACAAGCTGTATTTGTCTAATCATTGTTTTTTGACACCGCAATTATGCAAATAGGAACGTCAAGCTGGGGTTTACGAATGTACAGTGTGAAACATCGGAACATGAATACCCAGGATTCATTTTTAACACAGGGTAATGTATGAACAGTGTAAAACATGAAACAGGATAACCCAAGATTACATTTACCCCAGGTTTAGAATGACCCGGTGTTAACGATTTCAAGAAAAGCCCTCATATGTCTTAAATTTCATCTTAAACATGCTCCTGACTTACAGTTTGTCTTCTTAGTAACCGAGTAAACTAACTTTTGATAAAAAAAAAATAAAAATTTAGTGCCAAAATTGTTGGTCATGATGGAAATAATGCCACAATAGAGGTACAGTTGTAATATGTTTAAAATATTATTTTCACTCAAAAAATATTTGAATGGTTAATGCTTAATTCACTCTTTGTTTTCATTACCATTGCTTTAAAAGGTAATCATATTTTAATTACGCATTTTCATATTTTACGATTGAAATTCTGGGTCTGCGACAAGGGTAAAACAAATCTTAAATCTATACATAAAAGGCATTTGAAAAGTAACAAAAATAAATGATGAAAGCATGATAAAAAATTTCCATTACAGTTTGTTACCTTCACATTACAAAACAGTTGAAATTTTTGTTATTTTGAATAAATATCAACCCCTGGGACAAAATTGCCTGTAATTAAAAAAAAACACCCAAGGACAGATTAAATATTTATTTGCATTTTTTATTTGTATTTTTTATTTTATTTTTTTTCATCAGCTATACTCTGGTGATTTACTAATGTGTGAGTGACATGTCCGTTTCAGTTTGTTTGACATGTCTGTGCATGAGACAGAGAGAGGAATCCTGCCGAGCACACGCTCTTAGGCCTTCAAGGAACAAACAAGGCTGATGTGTGTGAGGGGCGCCCTAATGTCCATCATCCTGGCAAAATTATCCCTCCTGTTGCAGCTACTGATCTACAGACACATACGCTTGCAGCTACACACACATACGTGCACAATGAGACTCTTTCATACTGTCCTTATTTTAATCAGCATTAGAGAACTGGGGAAATCACATTTTCTCATCTTTTCCTGTGGAAGAAGCTCCTAATAACTGAAAGAATGATAATTAGAGTGGATGAGAGGTTAGGCCTATTGAAGATGACTTACATGACAAGTAAGAGAATAGCCATGGATAATACTTATGACCTGGTACAATAATCTCATTTAAATAAAATAAAATAAAAATAAGTCAGCCATTGCTGATGCCATATTTAAGCAATACCACACAAGCAAGAGGGACATTGTACTGAAAATCAGTATGGCTGTGATGCTGATGCTTTGCGTCGTGCCTAACAGCCTTCAGCTTTTACTATATTCACAATATAGCATAGCGTCTCATACCTTATTGCTTTTATACAACAGTTCTAGAAACAAGAAGTTTATATTAAAGGAAAAGTTCACCCAAAAATAAACATTCTCTCATCAAGTACTCTCATGCCATCCCTGATGTGTGAGTTTCTTTCATCTGCAGAACAAAAACGAAGATTTTTAGAAAAATATTTTAGCTCTGTAGGTCTGTACAATGCAAGTGAAAGGTGATCAAAACTTTGAAGCTCCAAAAAGCACACAAAGGCAGCATAAAAGTAATCCATAAAACTCCAGTGGTTTAATCAATGTCTTCTGAAGTGGTCCAATCGGTTTTGTGTGAAATGTAACTCTTTTCCATTATTAATCTTGACATCAGCAGTCTCCTTGGGATCATGATTTCAAGCTCGATTACACTTCCTAGCGCCATCTAACACACTGCATATGCATCAAGCACTAGGAAGTGTTATCGAGCATGAAATCATGATCACGCACAGAGACTGCAATGACAAGATGTACATTGAGTTACATTTTGGTCTATTGTTACCCAAAACTGATTGCATCGCTTCATAAAACATGGATTTTAAACTACTGGAGTCTTATGGATCACTTTTGTGCTGACTTTATGCACTTTTTGTAGCTTCAATGTTTTGGTCACCATTCACTTGCAGTGTATGGACCTACAGAGCTGAGATATTCTTATAAAAATATTTATTTTTAGAGGAATATCTCACATTTTCATGCATTTTTGGGTGAACTATTCCTTTAAGAATATTACATTTTAGACACAACATGGACAGTTATTACAAACGAAGCCATAGCAGGATCAAGCGTTGCGTGAAGCCGAGCAACACACGCAATGCACAGTCCAAATAAATACATTAGGAACAAAACCCATTTGTAAAATCCAAGGATGGCTTCTGGGTAACCCTGATGATCTACAAGTTTTGGCCATTTATTCTCTTCTCAAAACCTGTGAAATACTTTAAAAAGTGAGTCAGTATAAATAAAAGGATAAAAGCAGTCCTTGAATGAAGTGGGGCTACAGCCAAGTGAAATATGCTCCCAATTACTGCGATGGCTGTAGAGGCCTAATAAAGTAAACGTCTCAACAAGACGCTGCACTATAATGGAGCCCGGCTAATTTGCTTTGACTGATGAATTTTCGTCTCCCTACGCGCTGGGTTGAATAATTATGAAATTTATCACAAGACATGGCGACTCATTAAGGATTAGTGAGCTTTCATTAGAGTGATGTTGTTCAGGGGCCACGGCTGTTCTGATCATCATAATTATTGGCCCCACGAAGGGAGGGCCAGGCAATGTGTCTTTGTGCGTGTGGTCAAGGCGACATGAAAAAGCTGAACTTATACAACACTATGGCTGATAATAAAAATGCTTACGCTAATATCTCATAAAAAAGATAATTTCATTAACAGATCTAATTGAGTTTTCAAAGCTTCTATGTTAATCTTGTTTCTTGAATTTGTCATGTACCATATCCCATAGCTTTCACCTTTGCCAGTTAAAACAAAGACAGGATCAGTCGGAGCTGTGGACTAGTGGTTAGTGCATATGTTCTGACATGTTGAGCTGTTGTGCTCATGTGGGAGATACAGGTTATAGTCTAGCCTGCATCATGTTCCTTTCCCCTCTTTCTCTCCATAGCTTCATGTCTACTCTCCACAGTCTCTGCAAATAATAATAATAATAAAACATGAACAAAGGATCCTGACATTTTATCATTACATTACAAATAATTAATTTTAGAAGAGTTTGTTTTGGAAACATAGGTGCTTCTACACCATGACATCAACCAAACAGAAATTAAGATACAGTGTACATCTTACTGCCAGTTTCCCAGATATGATTGTACAATAATTTTAGACTAATCTACTAAATGTGTTGTGAGGAGCCAATTATCCAATTGCATGCATGAGGACACATCTTTATCATTGTTTACAACAATGTAATTACAAAAAAAGCTTTGCCAAAAAAATTAAAGAGATTAACATATTAGGACCTCTAATTGCATTTAAATGACATGCATAATGTATAAATGCTCGCCAAAGATGGAGAGCTGAATTCTTGATGAAGTTTCCCAAACGTTTAGCTTTACAAATGCTCCCCAATTAATTCTGTTGTGTCTGTTTCTCAAGTCCATGTGCTATTTGTTACAGAATTATCGATTTGTATTTAATTTAGCTCACTTACTTGCTCGCTGCTGACACAAGATTGATCAAAGCAGTCAATAACGGCATATTAAAGAAATGACTTTGAGATTTTTCTTCAATCTTTATGAGGGTATAGAACAAACTATCAGTCTTGAAATATGCAATTCAATATTTCAGAGTGTCACACCACCCGTCTAGGTGCTGCAGGCATGTTATACTCACCTGGGTAAAGTACGTTCTCCAAGGTTGTAATGAAAAACAGAGGAGGGTTAGCAACATACTCACATAGAGGATATGAGTCCAAAGACCTCAGGCACCATTGAATTCACATTTGAAAAGTCATTTCTGGCTCTCCTTAGCCAGTTGACTTTTCATTTCATTTGGCCATAGATCACCTCTCTACAAAGGCATTGTGAACTCTTTAGAGGTAAATTCTATGAATTATATCCATTTTGAACCACTACCCCCAACATTTTATAAAAGGCATTTGATTTACAAATCAATAATCCATTACCTCTGTATTAATGTAAGGCCTTGACATGAACATAGTTACATTGTAACTTGAAGTAACATTGTGCTTGAATGTGCACACGGGCCAGTAATGTTATAGAATGGGGACAACACAGCAATTGTCCCAGGCCCTTTCATTCAAGTTGTTGACACTGTTGTTTTGTACTTATTTCATGGAGTAAGGGCACTGATTTGTATCATGTGGTGTTTTTGTGGATCTAAGAGGCCTTTTCAGGCTTTTCCTTTGCTGTTTAACCCTTTAAGCTCGGATGGGCCCACCGTGAAAAAAATTATTATCAAAATATTAATAACTACAATCTTGACCAACACAAAATAGGTATCATTTTAAAGCTTAGAAGCTGTACTTAACAATGCATGTAGGCATTAAGGCCAAAACTGAACAAGTGCTTTGAAATTTTCAGACAAATCAGAAGTGTTCCATTTTGATAATTTATTAATGATTTTGCACTGCACATATTGCTATAATCGGTAAAAACATTAAACTGATCAAATATGCATGTGTCATATGTCGTTGCAAAGCTCTCAAAAAAGCAGAATACAACCAGTGAGTAATAGCTAAGTATATGTCTTTGACATACATGTTACATGTAAAAGGGTGTTGCTTATATGCCACGTTTTCACTTATAACTTCATGAAAAACAGAACATAAAATATCACATACCATTACTTAGAGGGGGTGATTATCTTTAAAATGAGCCCACACACAACGTAATCTGATGAACATATAAGATATCATTAGATTATGTGCACACAGCACATAATGTGCTATCTCGATAAAACACGTTAGCTTTCCTTGATCAGGTGACTTCATCGGAAATTATGTAGTATGTTGACCAGCATCATGGAACGCTAAACTAGTCATATTAGCATTCAGATCGCTGCAACCAAAGGTAGGAAGTCATCCAAATATGGGCAGAGAGGATCGTTCACTCTAATTGTATATGGCCACCATGAAATGGTGCCAAGTACATGACACAGACTCAATGATGGCTCAAATGACACAGAATGGAATGAATTAGCAGTGTTGTAGTACTCGAGACTGGACTCTTCTGAGTCCAAGACCGTATTTTCATGGTCTTGGTCTTGTCATGGACTCGTGAGCAATTTGACTCGGCCTTGACTCGAACTTGAACAAGTGTGGACTCGGACTTAACCACGAGTCCAGTCGAGTCCCTTTTCAAAAAATATACAGTGAAATGCTTCGACTTATCTGACAAACATGTTTGACCGATAATATCAGAGATCTTGACGTCATGTCCCTCATTTCAATCTGCTGAGTAGAATCAGAACTAGTGATGCCCAGTTCTTGGTCAGTTCTTGTCAGCAAATTGGCCAAACAGGTTAGCAAAAAGGTCTGAATCGATTGGATATTCAGTCCAATTTGATTGATGGATAAAGTGAATATTTACCTACAGTCAATAAAAGACTGCTTTTTGAGAGGTAACTTTGAGAAACTTCCATTGGTGCTGTGTCTTGTTAAGAAGGGGTTGTTCACACCAAATGCGTTATTGCATCCACCCAAGCTGTTTTTCAGTTGTTTTTCTATGTAAACATGCTAAACAGATGTCTTTGACCGTTGAATTACATATCACTGTGTTTCATCTCGTGCATGAGCACAACATTTTTTTTTGTAAGTTCTTTTTTCAAGTTAAAAATAACATCAACTATTAAAAACATGTCTCGAGACACCTGTGTTATACTCTTTTCCCTGATAGCACACGTACAACACCCAGACGTCTATTTTATGTCTCGGATGTCAATAAGATATTCCGCAAATGAGACGTTTATTATTTAGAATGAATGTAAATCTGATTTTTTTAAGGTGTTTAGCAGATGTTAGATGCTTTCCAGATGAAAAGATCTAAATCAGACATCTCTGAGATCTGGGTTCATTGCACTATGTCCTTTAGAAATGCTTTAACTATTAATTACATGAATGCTACACATACTGAAGAAAATGTAAAAATACTTCTCTCAATGTCATCAGAATAAAATGGTTTCTGTGCATACCCCGAAATGAAATCTTGAGGCAAAAGTAAGAAGAAATGCTTACTTGACTTACAGTTAATGAAATATTTTAGTGCAATTGAGGAAGTTGTTAACAAATTTAATGTAAATGTTTATTTCACTTTCTGTGTAAACCTTGTCATATTTAATACATTATTGTTTGGTTTTTAGGCCCACTTTAGTTATTGTACAGTTATACTGTATTTTGTAAAGCAGAAATGTTAAATGTTAAAATAATATATTCGGTTTATTTGATATATGCGCCTATAGCTCTTTAAACTATTTAATACATTCATAAAAAAAATATTTTCTTAGACTCAGCCTTTACTGGTCTCTGTCTCTACTCTGACTTTACCCTCTCCGGTCTTGGTCTTGACTCGAACTCGACCCTCTTCTGGTCTTGGTCTTGACTTGAAGTCGACCTACTCTGGTCTCGGACTGGACTTGGACTCGGATGAGCTGGTCTCGACTACAACACTGTGAATCAGATCTCATTACTCATGCCTGCATGCTTTGGAGAGAGAACATACATTTAGTAATTGTTGTATTTGCATGTTTAATTATTTATTACGTACAAATATTATGTTTTATTTGTTTGGAGAGGCTTTTGGACACTTGGATACATTTTGGACACTAGGACAAATAATTTTTGTAATGCTATAACTTTTGATTGCTTTTTTGTATAAACACAAAATTTTACTCAGTTGCAGTTGACATGATTTGGAACAAAACAAAAGCAGTTTTTGGAGCTACCTTATTTACACCCTGAGATATATAATGTAAAATCAGAAAAATAAGAAAAAAAAATTTTTTTGGCTCAAGTTTTTATTTTTATTTTATTTTTTTCAGCAGTTTCTTATGTTGAGAGTCTCAGAATTTATCATAAACTATAACATGTTTTCTTTAAAATGATACCAAACAATTGACCCTCCTTGTTTTTTGTTAAAACACCTTCAGAGCTTAAAGGGTTAACAGCATAATAATGTAATATCATGAGGGGATAATTTCAGATTTGAAGTAAACCATCACATTGAATACTGTATATCTCTTACAAGCTTCTCTATTGGTTCCGAGGCCTTTCTCAGACTCTGTGGGGATATCAATATGTTTACCATCTCTTACTCTATCTTCTGTTTAAATATTTCAGTGGTGTTGCTCTAAGTTTGTGTGCATGTATTTATATCCGTTTCATTTGCACTGTTTGTAGACATATTATAGATGCTGAAGGACATCAGGAGAGACAGGGGCTGGGTGTTGCTCTTTTTCATGGCATCCCCAAAGCACCCCCTCCTCATTATTGTGTGCGACTATCATCTTGCGAAAGGAGAAGAGAAAGAAGTATTTTTTCTTGCCCATTTGTGAAAAGCTCATTAAAACAGCCCAAACAAAGCTTTTCCTGTGAGACTCCCATTCAGAGTCATCCCATAATTTCCCACTAGTTTTAATAGTTGAGATAAATTAATTATTCCTTCGTGGAAAATACATTCTTTGCCATCTTTGGCTCATTGTTCTTGTTGGAGAGAATTTAGCCCAATCCTGTGAGAAATACAGTTGCCTTTCCTGCAGGGAAATCAAACTGCTCACTGCAATCATCCTGGACCGACGACAATTAAACCATTAGTATCTGGTATAGGAGACTCTTTACACAATGTACATCTTACTAATGAATCCAGGGGCAACTCATAATCACACAGTTTTGTCTTGTAAATTAGCTGCCCACTGAAACTCACAGCAGAGCATCACACAACATTTTGCTTTCTGGTCTTTCAAGTTGGAATATTGAATGAAGATAGTTCTCAGAGTGACAAATTAATATAATTCAGAAGCCATAATAAAGATACCATTTGAAGAAGTCCTTTTGCTTGCTTTGATGGTCAATTTTTCAGATGAATTGTATTCATGTCTTTGTGACAGAGTATAATAACGTGTACGACAGCATTGCCTTTACAAACCGCACATGACTATAAATATCAAAGAAATTTAATGAATAGGCCTATTTATATAAGCTTATAAGAAATAAGCTATTTGTCAGTTTCAGGTTCCTAAGTTGTGAATTGACAAACATTTAATCACTGCATTGCAGCAACATAAGCAATTAACACCCCTACACAAACAATTAACTTTGAAAACAAATAATCTCTGAAGATAAATAGGCATTTCTGTCAAATTTCTTGCTTATAGAGTCTTGAATGGTCTTGAAAATATTTTCACTTTTTCAGAGTAAGTCTGTGGATGTGGTGTATTAAGGTAAACCATCCAAAATAGAAAACCTCATATGTGATTCTTATTTCGTGAAAATTAAGTGTTTTAGTGAATTAGCAATTCATTGCTAAATTAATGAAATGATTGTAGCTTTTCTGGATTGATTCAGGTTGTATGCTTCAAATGCTTGAAATGATCTCCATGTCTGTATAAAATCGCGGCAGAACATCAAAGAAAACTTGCTATTTTAATGCAAATATTCCACATCCTCATGTAGCTATAATAGTTTATGACAAAGCAGTCTCAGCAAAGTATACAAATCTATTCGTTTTACCGAAATATTTGATTTATTGTTGTAGTTCTTCTTTGCACCAGTCGATGGCGCTGCTGTAACAAGGAACATCAGTTTGACCGTAACAACAGTTAGTAGACGGAATTTTCACCTCGTCCACGGAGCCAAATGAACTTTTGAGTACGTCTGTATTGTATAGTCAACGCCTAACATTTCAATACAGATAATTCGAAATGTTTCTTTTGCATAGGAAAACAGAGACATTTAGGCAGCAAAACCTCTCACCATAGTAAAATAACCCTGACCTGCCATCACAGTGGAAATATTGTCAGAAGATTCGCATACTGTTTGGTGAGTTTTTACATAAAAAGGTCGTGCTATTTGCCCTTTTTGATGACAATCAACCTCAAAACACAGAACCCACTCAACTGCAATCTCTCATATTTTTTTTACCAGTGCGTGTCTAACTCAACCTCGCCTTCTTCTGATTGGCTGAATGTGTTATTCCGCCTGAATGGAGTGCGCTGTGATTGGCTGCAGCGTGATTGACGTCAGCTCTGAGAGGCGGTTTACTCGGGGCTTTTTGCTGCCACTGACACATGTAGAGCACAAGCGACAAGCATTGGCGAGACATCATCGCGCGCGAGAGGAGAGTCACAAGCAGAGACGCTCGCTTCATCACACACTCGATCTATGGAAATTACAGAAGACATTCCCGAAAGCTCTTTCTACAAGACTGCTACTAATCTTACCAGCGATAGCTAGAACAACTGAAACGGGGACGGCAACAGTGGAAATACAATCTGAAAACTCCATTTGCTTGACTCAGCCATAGCAGTATATACAGTACAGAACAGTGAGAAGTGTTCATGCACGCGCTCCATCAGTGAGTTTTTTGGACTGCGCGTTATTTTTTATTGTCTACAGAGAAAACAGACTGCTGTACATTTCTCACCAACCATTCAACAATTACATTTAAGATAAACAAAAGAGGTGAGTGGATCTTTGCATAATTATGTTTATTTAAACTTTTATATTATTTGATGATGTAATGAAGGGTGTATACATTTGTTACGGAGCGCCACAAATGACAAATAACGTTGCAAAATATTAAGAAAGCAGAAATGCTACTGTGGTGTGAATTATTTATTTTAAAAGTTTTTACAGTATTATATTTTTTGGCATTAATGTTCTAGTGTAGTAGACAGGGGTTTTTGAGCGCTTAGACCACACATTGAGATATGTAATAATCAAGGATGAAGACTTCACACTAATAGCCTAATTTGTTTTATTATTTTATAATAACATGTTAGTGAAACAATGGAGCAGAAGTGCATGCATAGGGTACAGATTATAAAGAAACCAAAGTACATGTAACATGTAAGTGCATTCATAACTGAGGGTTCATGGTTGCTGTAATGTAATTTTGTATCTTTAGCTAGATTACTTGCTTTGTCCAATGGGGTTGTAGCAGCAGCTGCATTTAGGCTCCACGAGGACTGTGATCTGTATTACTGCTGATCTGTTTTATATTTCTGCACATCCCCTCTCTTAAATTGCCTGTCCGTGTAATTACTTGAGTTTGCCCATTTCACTTAAAAGCCACCCCCCTCCCCTTTCTCAGATCCCTCTTTCCTCTTACTGGGAATGAAACTTGACGATGGTCCGATTTTATTTATCTAGGAGAGTCACTGTCGGTCTCTGATTCATCTCCCTTTAGATTTAATCAGCACTAAGGTATTGCTTGTCCCTAAGAGCCTCCACTAATGGGGTTACTGAATGCCTCTCTCTCAGTGCAATGTTTTCTACCCCCACCTCTCTCTTCTCCTCTAATTACCTTTCAACAAAGATTTGGCTTACGGCCTTCCACGAATATATCTTAAAATGTAATCTTCCCTAGTTTGGTCCAGCAGTCATCCTTATGAAACCTGGGAAAGATTAAAATGTAAGATGTGTTAGTGGAAGGATGGAGCAGAAGTGCAAGCATGGAGTACTGATGGATCAACAGAACAAAGTACGGAATTGCAATCATGAATGAGGGTTTGTGGTTACTGTAATGTGTTTTCTGTCAGAGGCACACTGTGGTATTAAAATACATTTCTGTAGCCCGACATTAACAGATTCTCACATATACCGAATGATCTGACATAGCAGGGGTAATTTCACGGGGCAGTGACCAGTTCCCAAAGCGAGCACTGCTGAATGCTCTTCACAATGTTGGCTGGAAATCCGTCATCTGATAACCTTAGTGAAAGCAACTGGAATATGTCGACCTCTGAATGGGTCACAACTTTAAGGGTAAACTGCTCTAGTTCTGACCATGGTCACACTTCGGTTTCTTTCCCCCATGTTAACCAACATGCAGTATAAGAAGATTCATGTACAGTAAATTAGCTATTTAAAAGCAAGGTAGAAACCCAACAAAAGCCAGCGCCTCTTTAATTGTTCCTGTGGTTCGGATGTTATCAGCGGAGAAACATTTATCACAAAGGCACCAAAGGAGCTAACCTCAGCATTCAGATAAAATCAAGAGTGGCTTGCCACTTAAAACAATTCTCAGACTTGCTTGCAGGTATAAACATTATGGTACTCATTTTAATTATTTCAAAAGAGCTGTCAGGATGCAGTCCTTCACAAACATCCGTTTTAAGTCACTATTCGGGTTGCAGACTTGGAACTCCCAATGGCAAAACATTTGTCGGACGCCAAAACGTAAGTTATAATATATCATACATCTGGTAACTTTGTAAGATTTTAAATCTTGTTAAGTAGTGTTGATGTCTATCCATAATTCTTTTTTTTTTTTTTTTTTTTTGCAAATTAAAAAATTGCCCAAAACACCACAACTAATAACAAAAAAAGATACAGCATTTTTTTATGCTCCTCCACTTCTTAACTCTTAGTTAACAGGCAAGACATCTCTAACCATGTCTCCTTTCTGTCTCTTTCTGTTTCTGCAGACACAATGGTGAACCCTGGAGGAAGTGCCCAGCCCCCACCTGTAGGAGCAGGGTCTCTTTCGTGGAAGCGCTGTGCAGGCTGTGGGGGAAAGATTGCTGATCGTTTTCTCCTGTATGCCATGGACAGCTACTGGCACAGCCGCTGTCTGAAATGTTCTTGCTGCCAGGCCCAGCTCGGAGAGATAGGCACATCCTGCTACACCAAGAGCGGCATGATCCTCTGCAGAAATGACTACATCAGGTCAGTCGCTGCCATTCTTCTGTGTGCCTATGTTTACATTTATTATTTATTTTGATCTCTTCATGTCGGAATCACAACCATATTCAGGTGTTTGAAGCAGGTGTCTGCACTGTGGTCTTTTTGTAGTCAGGTTTGTGTGTTCAGATAGACTTTTTGGAATTTTTTGTTCAGATTTCTGCACTCAGAAAATGTATTTTATATTAGGTCTTTGATAATGTGTACAGATCTTTTGAGGACAGCGTAATTTGGTCAGGATTCTTACCCCATCTGCTTTTTCGAGATCTTTGAAAAGAAACTTCAGATAGTTCATACATCTGGACATTATGACAGTCAAACGACCACATGAAATGACATTAGGCATGAAATGATGAGATGAAGTGATGGATGTCAAGAAGAAAAGATATTATGGAAAAAGTTACAAGCCATCAGGCTTCTCACACAGTGGAGTGTATTTTCCATCGAGAACATGTGTCTCGCATTGTGCCGTCAGCGGCCCTCGTTAAAGCGCGCTGGTTAAACCCTCAATGGGACACTCTTAAAAAAGAGGTCAAGCCACTGACATGTTGACAGAGCAGAAGAAGGAGATTCTTTCTCTAGAACATCTGCAAGTATGTGGCTCACACTATATTTCATCGTTAGGCAAAAGGAGCCACGGTGCAAGACTTGTGTGTGTTTGCTTTGCGAGATGCTAAACTCTATTGGTAAGGCATAGATGACCTTCGACTCTATAGGAATTTAAAAGACTTTTCACATCCTGACCAGAATATTTGTTTATCACAAAGAGACCATTAATATTTATGTAAGTCTGTCTGACACCCAAAGCAGTGGCTGGGTGGAGGCAGGCTCACTCAGCTTATGTGGATGGCCTGATTTGACAGGCAGATCATTCAACACTTTGACCTCTGTCAGGGCAAACAGAGAGCCCTAAGAACCCTCTGCAGAACTTGTTGCAGGGTGATTAATACAGTGGAGTGAGGAGAACTGTGAACAACATAGTGCGAGCGACATAACGTCATGCTGCTTTGATAATGAAACGGTAATATTTTTTCATATTAAAATAGGCAGGCCAATTTAAAAGTTCACTCCTAAAATGAAATATTGTCATGAAAGCGATGTTTCTAAGACTTATCACCATGATGTATTCCAATCTTCCCATTGGAAAGGAGTGCTTTTGGCAGAAGTGCAGTCATTAGTGTGTATTTACCTTGGCATGCACTGCACCCTGGATAATTCAGCGAAGCCTTGCGCTGACACTACTGCCGGCAGGCTGGAACAACAGGTGTCAACCAGAGCAAACCTGAGACGACCGGTCCAAATGTGAAGAGTGCCTTCACTCTTTCCACTCCACCTGATCTGAAAGGATCAAGTCCACAAGACTTGTCGCTAGAAACGGGTCTGCAAGCCTAATTAAAATGAGCGGGGAGGGAAAAGTAGCTACACCTTTCTCCTTGTAATGAGAGTGCTTCAGGCGGGAGAATGAAGCTAAAACTCAGCTCGCGCAAGCCTGTGATGTAAGGAGAGATAAGAGAGAGGGAGAGAGCGATGAGAGCAGGGGAAAAATAACATCTGACAGTGAGTCCACACAATTAAAAGCTTTAATTAGAGTCCCCCTCCATTTTCCTTTAGTCCTGATGGGTTTTATCTAATGAGATCTAGTGCCTGGCTCCTATCCGCTTCCAATGACGTGTCCGAAATGAATGAGAGCCACATTGCAAACAAAACATTTAATTAACCAAATTGGCTTTTGAGAGAGAGAGAGAGAGAAAGAGAGAATAGGGGATTATTGTGAAGGCCAGTCCCCTTAGGGGATTTTAAAGAGGCCTTCCTTATTTTTGTAATGGATTATTAAATTGCCCTTGCTGTGTAAATAATGAAGTTACATATCCAGAATTATATTAATACTACTGATGCAAAAAAGCTAAGTGATTGATTTGGATGCACAAGTGAAAATGCATCCCATTTTCCCTAATGGCAGAAGGGGGAAATCACATTGGCCGATAGACTTTTGATGTCATTGAGTGAGAGGCCACCAGCAATGTGCGCAAGGGCAACTGCTGTGAGTTGTGCCGCCACCAGCATCGTAGATTTCTCTAGTTTTCGCCCCAGAGAAGCAGGAAGGACTCTAGAGTATTTGAAGTCATGTTGTCCATAAGCCAGCACTCATATTATTTGTGTAGGCCAGAGAGAACACAGAGAGTGTGAGAGAGAGAGAGAGAGAGAGTTAATATAGGGGGTGAACAATCATGTACTGGTGGGGGAGGGGGGGCTGTGTGTGGGTGTAGTGTGTGCACTGTCCTTTTAATTGAATAGAGCCAGGTAATTAAATGGCACTTTTCCAATAGAACGTGCTAGGTAAATCTAATAGTTGGTTATTTAATATCACTTTGAAGTCTGCCGGCTCAAGCACTATGACAGCGCGGGAGCATGTGAACAATTAGGCCAGGAAATACTTGGATCTCCGAAATTAATTAAATCGCATGCAATTTAGGGGAAACGTTTATCTTGATTTGTCATAACAGAATTAATTCAAGGCTTTCAATCCACTTGGGACTAGATCTGTTACTCTGAATTAACCGAGTGTCATTTGGCTGCCTTCACCCCCATCCCCACCCTCCTGCTCTCTTGCCTTGAAATCTCCCCCTAGCCCTCCACCCCACCCACATTCTCTCTCTCTCTAATGTAACATCACCATTATGCAAAGCCCTGCTGAAGTATCAATATGCCCCTGTGCTTTTAAGGTGCTTTGGCTGCTAATGTAGAGAGGCATTTTTATAATGGACTGTGTTGCAGAAATCATTGTTGTACCAACTTACATCACTCACAAAAAGTTCCGCTTAAGAGGCTGAGCTTCTGCCAGATGGCCCTAAACAGCCCTGCTAGGTTGTATTTTACCTCACAGTCTGTGTCCAGATTAAATCCTCTAGACATTGCCTATGAAGTGCAGACAGATTTTTTTTCTTGGTTTTATAATGAAAGACAGCCGAAGATTGTAGTCTGTTTCTATTCCACCCATTCCAAGATGGAGTGAGTCAATAAATCAGCATTCCATGATGTTTTGTCGACAAAATCCTCCTCCTCTGATTGATCAGGGGTCTTAATAGCTGGGAAGAATGAGAAAACAACAAAGGAGAGGCTGATTTGAGGAGAAGGAAGCAAAAACGGGTGGTGTCATTGCAATTAAAGAGTACCTTGGCCTTAATTATGGTGACCCTTGATATCGCTTCTCTCTGCTCCCCTCGTCAGCACACAAGTTCAATGGCAAGCGAGACCATTAGAGGTGAGGAGCAGACTGATAGCAACTTAATTGAGCACCTAAAGCCTTCAGGCCTTTAAATCAAATGCTATCAGCAGCCATCCCCTGCTCAAATAATTAACCTGCTACGCTACATATAGAGCGCGCTGAGAAAATAAAAAGGTTGCCTGGAGATTCTCGCTAAGTCTTCACGGTTTCTCTCAAAGACTCCAGCACAATTAAGAGGGGAGTGCGCTCTGAGCTTGGGTCCCAAATATCGTGTACTTGCAAGTTTAGGTGGAAGCGCTCTGGGGTTGTTAAATTAAGCAGATGAGATGAGGATTTTTCAAGTGCACATCAGGGCGAGTCAGATTACTTTCTCAAGGCCGGTGGAAGATGTAATTTCACAGGTGAATCAAACTGCAGCGTTTAAAGACCTCCCCCCTGACATTTGCCTAGCATGACTGGCCCATCGATGCCATTGAAACCGCGCCATTGTCACAAGCCTACAGCTAATTACGTTTGAAATTGAGTTTTGATTGAGCTGCTCCAATCGATGCCACAGCCAAATTTGTTTTCACCCTCCCCCCACCCTCAAGCCAGCGCTGAAGAGAAACTCAAAGCTTCACTTGTGCGTTGTGTAGTGCTCTCAATAAACGTTTGTGAACACATGTTGAAGTTGAAGAGGACAGCTGTTTTAATGATTGGAAAATAAAACTGGGTCTCATAGAATCACGTTACTATACCTATATTTTTACAAAATGATTTTTACGTAGCTCTTTGTACGTATCGCAGCAATTTCCTGGTGAAATAAACACTAGAGGTGCTATAACAACAATTATTTTATTCACTTTCATACAAATCATGAGTACAATGGCAGATGTTCAGTCCATAAATGCTCACTGTTCGCCCTGTGCTATTTAATTACATCAAAGCACTTTTACTTTAGCGCATGTCTTGTAAGGCGATACATTTTAACGTTTGCATTATATAACCAACTACATTTACAAGCTTGTTCAAGTGTGATCAATTTGCATGCAAAGGTCGAAAGTCCAGTAGAGCACACGAGTCAACACGTGAGCCGAAAGTGTCATAGAAGCACCACAAAATGACGAGGTTTAGGTTTAAAGAGGCCCTATTATGCTTTTTGGGATTTTATCTTCTCTTTAGTGTGTAATATAGCTGTTTTTGCATGTAAAAGGTCTGCAAAGTTACAAAGCACAAAGTCAACGCCAAAGGGAGTTACACTCTCCCAAAGAAAACACTGCTCCTGAACTGCCTGAAACGCCTGGTTTGCAGTCCAGCCATTACTTCCGTGACTTAGCTATGTCACTATGTAACACATTTGCATAATGCCTGCCTAAGGGCTACTTTAAGCTGAAACTCGGTTATGGTAAGAGGCGTTACATTTCCGACACACGCTCTAAGTGGTTGACCAGTCACAACAGACTGGGCCAGCTGACCTATCAGACTGGGCTTTTCGGAAAGGGAGGCTTTAAAGAGACAGGAGCTAAAACAGAGCGTTTCAGAGAGAGGGTGAAAAGAGGTGCTGCAGCAATGTACAGTATGAGAAAAATAATGTGTTTTTTGAACATTAAAGCATGTAAACCTATTCTAGTAGACCCCCAAAATAAAATTATGAACCTCTAAATGAGCATAATATGGGATCTTTAAGGTTTAGGGTAGGTAGGTAGGTTTTGTTGATTTAAAAATCAACAGAGCATTTACCTTGAAAAAAAAAAATCATATTTAATGTGCTTTTAGCACCACAGTCTACATTTCACCTCAGAAATGTAATTTTGCAATAATCTAGTGACAGTCACTAATTTGTTTTTATTTTCTCCCCAATTTGGAATGCACAATTCCCAATGCGCTCTAGGTCCTCAAGGTGGCATAGTGACTCGCCTCAATCCGTGTGGTGGAGGATTAATCTCAGTTGCCTCCGCATCTGAGACAGTCAATCTGTGCATCTTATCACGTGGCTTGTTGAGCATGTTACCGTGGAGACATAGTGCGTGTGGAGGCTTCATGCTATTCTCCGTGGCATCCATGCACAACTCACCAATCGCCCCACCGAGAGTGAGAACCACATTATAGCGACCACGAGGAGGTTACCCCATGTGACTCTACCCTCCCTAATAACTGGGCAAATTTGGTTGCTTAGGTGACCTGGCTGGAGTCACTCAGCACGCCCTGGATTCCAACTCGCGACTCCAGGGGTGGTAGTCAGTGTCTTTACTCGTTGAGCTACCCAGGCCCCCACTCAATTTTCTTAAGATCAGGCTTGGAACATAACACAGATAGTCATACTACTAAGTGGTAAGGGGAATGTTATATCGCTGTTAGCACAATACACAACAGAATGTTTTCATAGAAAGTATTTTGTTTAGAGGAACAAAATAATCCTTGAAGTCTCAGGTTAATCTGTAACCGTGTACATGTGGAACACGCTCGCTGTGACACCAACATTTACTTCATCCATTCTGTGGCCCTTCCTCACTCTCTTTCCCCATTTCCTTCCCTCTATCCTTCTAACAGTCTGTCTCTCTTTTTTGCTTCCTCATATTTCCCCATCTCCCTCTCTCTCTCCCTCTCTCTCTCTCTCTCTCTCTCTCTCTCTCTCTCTCTCGAGCTTGTCAGATGCTGTGGTCTTATTTGATTGCATAGGAAAAGTGCAGTGATAGAGCAAACAGCCTGTGAGATATGATGACAAATGGGTCCAGATCCCAGTAAATTACTTTCTGCTCAAATCGAAATTTCATTCAGTTTGTTGCTCAGCAAGATGAAGTAATCTAAATTGTGGACTCAGAAGGCAGATAGAAAGGAAGCAGGAGCAAGCATTTCATTATCGAGAGAGAGAGAGAGAGAGAGAGAGAGAGAGAGAGAAGGTTAGAGATGAAAGAGATGAGCAGAAGCAAATCTAAAGTGTTGACACCATGATTGAAAAGGTTAACCCATGCACATTATATATCAACCCGGGTAGCCGAGGGTTTCTAATGGAAATGTGGCGGTGACTGAGCGCTCGCTTGAGTCCTAATGGCAAAAGCGCTGTGTCTTTGCCTAGATGTACAATCAAATATTCTTAGGCCCTGATTGCTTATGTTCTAAGTTATTATTAGGTTGCAAAAAATAAGCACCAAATGTAATACTTATTCCCAGTGGCAGAGGCTTTTGAAGGTTTCCTGATATTACTATGATTTTATTTTTCCTACATCAGAATATTGAAGATGGAATTTGTTTTGTGTGTGTCTGAAAGAGAGAGGAGGAGAGGCACAGGAAATGATTTAACATGTCTTTGCAAGGATTTCATTGTTACATTATAAACAAAAAGCCAAGCAGTTTCACAAACTTCTGACGTACACAGAACTATTCATTAGATGAGCATTTCTAATAAGCAGCATGTGTTAAGCATGTTTATTTAGTTTTATTTCCAGCCTCAGTCTCTGGATATTCAAGTAATCTATGTCATTAGCCAAAATAAAACAACAGTAAAGACTTGAGTCTTTAATGGTGACAGTTTTCATTTTTTGTACAGGCCAAACTGTGTAAAAAAACAAAAAAAAAAACACGTTAATGTTATGAATAAGACCTTTAGATATTGGTACAGAATGTTTGACTAAGGTTTGTCTTCCCTGATGTAATTAGACTACCTTTTTTCTCATGTGTGCTGGAACCGTTTAGCCTATGTCTGAATAGAAATGTCTTTTTTTCATAGTTAACAGTTATGATCCATTTTATATTTTTTTCAAGAAACTTTCTGGCACGTATTTCTGGCTAATTTATGTTTTCGTCCCCTTTTCTGTCATTCTTTTTCTCTGTGCTATTGCTAACATGCTAACATTTACTGTTCTGCTTCAGGCTTTGTTGTTTTGTTGTAGAATGTATTGCTTGCTCTTTGACATGAATGTGAACATTTGTCTCTTGTTTTGACAATGCTAACATGTCTCTGTTTCTCCTCACAGGTTATTTGGGAACAGTGGGGCATGCAGTGCGTGTGGTCAGTCCATCCCAGCAAGTGAACTGGTTATGAGGGCGCAAGGCAACGTGTACCATCTCAAGGTAAGCTTTAATCTTTAGCCAACTACTGCTGCACTTAAATGATATGCTCCTTCGAGTCATTTCACACTTCATAGAGTGTACTTTTCAATGATTGTTTGATGGTTTTGAATGTTGTATAAAATTAGTTTTTTGTGTGTGAATGATATTTTGATGATTTATAGCAAATTAAAAGAAATATATTTACATTTTGTGAAAAGTTTTTTTTTTTAACAATGTTTAATGCACATGTACAGAAGAAATAAGAAAGGAACATCTCCTGTTATTATTATAATGAGTAATTATATAACTAAGTAGATCAATATTTAACCTTTGTACTGCAAAAATAATTTTCTTAGTGTTTTTGTCATTTTCTAGTAAAAATATCTAAACATCCATAAAACAAGATGCATTTACTTGAAGCAAAATGACATTAAGAATGTATTGCATCTTGTTTTCAGAGAAATCAAGCAAAATTTTGTAAGGTTTTTTCTTAAAACAAGAAAAAAAAAAAAGTATTTGTTAATTAAGCAACTTAATAATACAACATAATTAATCTTAAGGAGACAGTAGTACGAAAAGTGCTGCATTACAAGGTTTCAATTGCATTAGAAAAATACTATCCAAGAATAATTTATATATATATATATATATATATATATATATATATATATATATATATATATATATATATATATATATAATATAATATAATATAATATGAGTGTATGGTCAAGTGCTCATGGAAAAGATGTGTCTGACATAGCCGTTTTTTGAAGAAAACAACACTTAATATCTTATATCTTTTTTGCTTCTCAAGTGAATGTATCTTGTCTTAAGGATGTTTAGATATTTTACTAGAAAACAAGACAAAAAATACTGACTAAAGATAATTGTTTTTGCAGTGTGTTTTCTGGAGATTGCTCTGAGATCTGATGTAGTTAATGTACTGAGGATTGTGGGTAATGGAGTTCTTTTCATGTTCACCTGCAGTGTTTCACATGTTCTACCTGCCGGAACCGGCTGGTCCCTGGAGACAGGTTTCACTACATCAACGGCAGCTTGTTCTGCGAACACGACAGACCCACAGCACTCATCAATGGCCATTTGAGTTCACTGCAGACTAACTCTCTACTGCCTGACCAGAAAGTGAGACACTATCTATCTACTATCAAAGTTTCTGTGTATTTTTTCCTGAAGTCTCACTTACATTTCTCTGATATACCCTTAGGTCCATATAAGTTTGTTTTTCTCAGTCATTTGTAGCCAAACACAACACTCAGCCTGTTAATTCTCTTTAGAGGTCTTTACTTTTTATTATTAGGGTTATTGCTTTATGTTTCACTATTTATATCTGGTAATTTTAAGTAACATGAACTTTTATAGTAACTGATATCACATAAAAAGCCTGGCAAAACCTGAGAGGTTGTAATATGTCACTATATCTATAAAACGATTTAAACTGCTAAGCTGAGCTCCTAACCCATAGTCAGGTCTGAAGGACAAGAGCAATTCAGCCTGGCTGAAAGCTAATTTATTATAAATAATGTTAACACGCTGAAATCAGAGCACAGCTAACGCAAGCTTTGTGTTAGTTAAGTAAAATGACAGGTAAGGAGGCTGAAAAAGATTTTCGCTTACCTAACCCTGCCACATTAATATCCATTACTAATTACTTCCTGATGATGCCAAGTCATTTATTTACACCATATCACAAAACCTGCAAAACATGTGAAATCCTATTGATCTAATAAGAATTTTCTGGAAAAATCTTTTCTGTGTGTAAAAATAAAAGTCATAGTAAATGTTTTATTTACCCAAGCAATATTACTTGGCATTCCTTAAGTAAACAACAAAATATTTGGTTTTTTTACAAGACTTATAAAATAAGGAAAGAAACACTCCCCTCTTTAATCTTTCTAGTTGCAGCTAAAGAGATCCTCAATTTTTACACTGGCGTCAAGAATTCTGTCCCCTTTTCCTTCCCTGTTTTCAGCGCCACAATTCTGTCTGGCTATTTGCTCCTCCGACGCTGCGCAGAAAGCTTTAAATAAACAAAACCAGACGCCACGCAGGCAAATTATTTACTTAATTCCCCTTCTCGCCTTTGGGACCGTCTGCAATAAGACTTCATTGCGAAGTCGGCCACCAGCCGATTGTATCACTTGGCAGCCCTGAAAAGTAACGGTTCAGTGACACATAATCAGTATTGATATGGAGACAGCGGGGATGTGTGCACGAGAGAGATCGGACTGTTGCTGAGTCTCGTGGTGAACATTTATTTCACCTTCCAGCAGAAAAGATAGGGAGATGTAAAGATGTAGTGAGTCCAGGAAAAGCACAGTGAAAAGACTCCATTTAGCTCAGTACTCTGTGAGAGGCCTTTTAAGGGATCGTCACTTTTACAAATTAGCTCCAAGAGCGTGTTGTGTTTCAAATTGAATGCCTTTGCATTATCAAGCTTAATTTTAAATGTCTGTTAAAGCCCCCATCCCTACATTACTCCTCCTTTCTCTCCCTTGGTCTTGCTCCGCTGCTGCCGCTGTGTAAATATGAGGCCTCATTGTTTATTTATGTGCCGACATCAATTGTAGTGAAAACAGCTGAATTATTAATGCTAAAATGCAATATGAATATTGGTCTCACTGCTTTAATTATAGTGGAGAGAGAGTTCTTAAATACACCCAGATGCCCCTCTCCACCAGCAGGAAAAGAGAAGGTCCGTGGAGATACTTAAACAGTCATGTTTTTGCCCGGTATAGAGAGTGGATTATAATCATTATTAGGAAACTTAGTTCAGCTTTTCAGCCCTGGAGTAAAGATACAGGCTAATTTACGAGACTGCATGGTTTCTCCACCACTGCTCAAATGCTAACTGTAATTCTTCAGCCTGTCCAAACCCTATAGAAATTAGCTGGGAACCAAAACAAACCAGTGCAGGATCGAAGGAGAGAGGGGGACTGACTGAACGCTTCCCTAGACAGATACGTGGCCTCGTCCGGCAGCCATTGTTTTTATCATGTGCAATTTCATGGTGACATAATTGGTGCTGTCCATGTCCACGGCTGAGGACATTTGATGCTCATTTATTAAGTAGCTCCCCGGCTTCTTCCTAATCTCTTTGTTCAGGACAGACAAATTACCTTTCTCATGCTGAGCCTGAACCCAGGGGATCCAAACCTTCACTGCCTCCGTCTCTTTAATTAGCCCTCCAATGTGGGGTGGGGAGTGGGGGGGTTGCAATTACTATTACAGTAGCCTGAAACCCCTTAGTAACTTGAGGTAAGATGGGAAAAGCAAATTGCCCCCTAGAATGTTTAAAAAACAAAAGGAAGGAGAATGGTGAGGGGGAACATTTTGGCATGACTGTCTATGAAAGCAGATACCATTTTGGTATTATTTTCTCTGTTCTGCAGCATTGCTTGGCTGCACAAGAACTTAGCACCCTGGGGACCATGGCACATCATTGTTAAGAAATGAGACAAAAAGAGCAACTTTACAAAATGTGCTTAAAATGCAGAGAAAATAGGGCAGCAGATGGATTTGAAAGCCTTGCTGATCAATAAAATGAGCAGGGGGCTTCACTGGGGCCAACGGTCTTTATTTGACAAAGGAAATGGGGGAAGGCTTGTAATTCTTATGACTGCCATTGCTGTTAAGATGCTGATATTTGATATGACTGAAAACTGTTTGTTCATACATGTCAATAGAGTGCAAAATTCTGGTTCCAAAAGTAAAAATCCCATTAATTTTTTCCACAGGCAAATTGATTTTTAACGATAACTTATAAACCTGCAAAGACAGACCTAATCTGTGCTCCGAGGTTGGTAATTGATGATCTGTACTTCTGTTGAAGTGACCAGTCTTTGTTAAATAAAAATAATATTTAACAGGGTAATTTCTGGTGAAGAACTACACTTCCCATGGTTCTGAATCCACAAATAGTTCCTACACTTTGAAGCGACTGCCCAATTCCATTATGCACAGTGAATGATGCAATTCAGTCGGTTTCAAGTCGGTTTCCCTACTGTCTCAAACTATCTTATTTTCCAGAATATAAGTCACTTTTTTTTAATCATCTGAAAGGTTCTACGACTTATATTCTGCAGTGACTTATTTAAAAAATGTATACGTAATTGATGTTGGCCGCTCGATTCAGGCACATCAAAACACTTATGCTGCTTACACATTAAAAAATGAAAACGTCTGTCATACAGACTGTAGACACGTTTTAAAGTAGCCAATTCAGAGCATTTTGCTTTTGCAGAGTACTTTATGCAACTAGTTTAAATATTCTGTCCCATCATACCATTATTGTTCTAACAAACTCTAGACCGCTGTCAAACGCAACTCCTCACATGCCCACAGAATTATGTTTCAACACGCTCCTAGTAAAAACATTCAGTCAGCAAACCGTATAATCAGTGTATAGCAAAAAGAGTTGCAAATATAAGAATATCCACAAATGAAGTTGCTAATGTTAATTAATTAATAGAATACAACGGCCATATTGTTTTACTTGCAGACTAAAAGCTGTTTATTTGTATACAGCTTAGAGTTACATATGTTATGAACAGATGTGGCTTGTTTGTCATAATTTTTTTATGAAACATAAACATAATAATAAAAACTTTTACACACGAATACTTGTACTGTGTTTTTTTATTCTTCTCTCAACAACGTGATTTTTACCAGGTGTGACTTTTTTTCCAGAAAATATGGTACGTAAATATTTGTGCATTTTTTATTTAATAATTTGATTATTTATTTTGCAATGCTTCATGGGATTTTAGCTCATTCTCTCATGAAAGATGTTAAGTACAGTCTTTTACCTTTGGTTTTCTTTTTTTTTTTTTTTGTCTGATTTTCAAAATACTTTTTATCTTTAAATCAAAGTTTTAATTATGTGATTCAACTCGGAGCTTGTTGGTTTGGTTCATGGTTTAGAACTTTTTTTTTTTTGAAGTATTTTATGAAATTTCTATGAAAAATATGAATGGGAAAAATACTTCTGGAACCAAAACTGCTTTAAAAGTGGGTTGGCACTGTTATGCTCTTTTACCGATTGAAATCAAACAAGTTGTTAGGCAGATCATTCTTCTTTTTCTGATTTAATTTACATTTCTGGAAAAGTCAGATTTTGTCGTAACCTGCATGTTCTTTCACAATATGTACCTCTCTGGTGGGGACCAAGTCCATTGTAATGTTGTATGTGTTTGTTAAGGAATCAGTGATGCATTAAACACTTAAAAGTGCAAAGGTTATTTGGAATCTAAGCTAGCATGAATATTTGCTTTTTGTTAATGCTTTCAGTCGATTAAATATTTTTATAGCGATTAATCCCATACTTTTGAACTTGAGAATATTCATAGATTTTGAAGTTCTGAAATGTGACTTTATATATACTTGTTTTTCTGTCAAAATGCACTAATTTCCTTCTTAGGAAAGACAACAAAACAATATGTAACAAAATAATGCTTTATTAACATTTTCCAAACAAAGCCTTCCATAGAATAAAGATAGAAATGCACTAAAATAGCACAAATTCAAGTAACATTAAACATTTTGCGAAGTCTAAATGGGTTGTTGATTAATTGAAAGAACTATACAACTATGCATATTCATTGTAATGTGCATTCAATCTCTTAAACTCTCATCCTCCACAGATTGTGGCAATGTGCTTTGCTACAGCAGTCATGAAGCCGTATTCATGATTCGCTGCTTTGAAATCCACCTGAAAGGCGCTTGCAAACAATGTCTCATCCTGCATTTTCGTGGTAGTTAAGACTTGATGTGATTTTATGGTAATTAAATTGTGCCTTATAGAGGCTGCAAAGTACTTGATATCTGTCATAAGTCCCATCTTGGCTTGTTTTGTACAACAAATAGCATTAAGAGGTCCTTTCTCCATCATTTGATTACTGACATGGTTGTTGTGTGTGTGTTTTGTGCATCAGTGTAATGACTCCGGGCGGACACATCACAACAGTTCCGCCCTTTTCCGACCAGTGTGTATGCTGGTTTATGCTTTATGAATAATAAATGCATTAATTGCGATTACGAAAAATTATCTCGTTAAACTTTAATTAATCATATGTGTTGAACTTTGACAGCTCTAATTTTTGTACAAACATTTTTGCTTTAGATCACAGCACTCCTTTCAAATACAGATGTGAGTTTAGACAGTGTTTACAGCAAATTAGTAATTTAGAATTTTTTGGTTTCAATTTCCTTTGAGTAATGTTAACCCTGTTTAAGTGTGTCTAACAGGTCTTGCTCTCTCTCTGTCTCTCAGGTGTGTTAGGACGTAGGTGTTGCTCAAAGCAGGATGTGTGCCTTCATTTCAGCCCTCACTCATTGTCAATGAAGACCCGTAGGATCGGACCCCGACCCACTCCTTTCCCCAAAGCTCCGCTTTTCCAAACCAGAGCGCCAATCTCAGGCTTGAGCTCCACCTTGACCAACCCTGCAATAGCCCCCTTTTTACAGCCCTTTACTCCCGAATCATGGACAGAAAATGCCCATGAGGCCCTGGAGGGGGAATACTAAGGACTCCATGAACTGACCCAGACAAGACCTCTGATCCTGAGCGACTCAAAGACTGACACAGAAAGAAAAGAGATGGAGAGAGACCAGGCAGAGGGTGTTTTGGGGTTAAAAGAGACTGATAGTGAAAGGGTGAAAATAATGACAGATGCAGCATTTTTTGAATCTGCGTAACACTTGTTTGAAAATTAGTGGGGGATACTGACTTTCTTTTTTCTTTATATTTTTGTCCTACCTTGTCTATTCTCCTTTTCTTCACAACATGGTATCTTCTCTTTCTATATTTTAGATGTTGTAAAGGGAATGTGTTTTGGATGATATAAAAATCCAGAAAACTGGGTTCAAAGAAGTATCCGTGGCTTTTTTGTGGAAATCGAATCATGAACACTCTTGGTGTATTTGTAAAGCTACCATGTACAGTATGTATGCATGTAAATGTTTTTGTCCCATTGTGGCTACCGTACATACTACACAGCAAACCCTGTTCCCTTGAACCTGAAATCACGCAACAAACAAAAAATGAGGCTCATAGCTTATAGAGAGAAATCTATTTGTGATATTTTCAGAGACATTTGCTCCAATATGGTGTATTTAATTAATAAAAATAAAAAAATACGTTTAAAAAAACGTTCCTTTTTTAAATGCTGTTTAAAGCTTCCACTTAATTTCTGTGTTAAAGACACTTTACAATAAGTTTGTATTTATGAACATTAGTTTACTACATTAGTTAAAATGAACTAACGATACTTTTTCCAGCATTCATGATAACACTTTATAATAAGGTTCCATTTGTTAATATTAGTTAATGCATCATGAACTAACAATGAACAGTATATTTTTTTACAGCATTTATTAATCTTGGTTAATGTTCTATTATAAAAATCCAATTCTTCATTGTTACTTACGTTAGTTCATAATGCATCAACTAATGTTAATGTATACACCATTTATTATGGTGAACTTAACATTAACCAAGATTAATAAATGCTGTAAAAGTACTGTCGTTAACTAATGTTAACAAATCCTTTTTGTAAAGTATTACCGCATTCATTAACCTTAGTTAATGTTCATTTCTACATATTTAATACATTTTTTTTTTTATATTTAAAGTTGTATATGTTAGCATTAGTTAATGCAACATGAACTAACATGTACAATGAATTATAGTATTTTGACACAACTAAGATAAATAAATGCTGTGAAAAATAATTTTTAGTTAATGTTACCTAATTGCATTAACTACTTGCGTTAGCAACCTTATTGTAAAGTACCAAGTCACTAAATATAAATGATGTTAAATATGAAACTCAGCGTTTGGCTATCAGCCAAAGTCCTGATGTGAAAAATTTTATTTTCATGCTTAATGTGTGAAACTTCTGTGTTTTTTTTAAAACTGTGTATTTACTCTGGGTTAGGCCTACATTTTTCACAGGTGTCCTTCTTATTTTCATCTGAAATCACTCAACATGAATAATGTTCAGTATCTAAAAGAAAACACCCTCTACATCCAATTTTCCTTCAGACCAAAGGATTTGTATTATCACTGTAATTCACCTCACAAGTTTCTCTCGAGGATGGGCTCATTAGCAAAACTATGCTTTTTTATTAACCTCCCTAAATGCTGTTCCATCACGAACCATCTCTCCATCCCCTAATTGTGTCTGTCCATGTTCTTTTGCAGTAATTATGAATGCAGATGATGGGGTGGCTAATTGAACATGGATAAACATGTATACTTTCTTCTCTTTTCATACGTACATGCTATTCATCTCACAGTTCTTGTTGAGGGTGGGGAGGAGGCCGGGGGTGAAATGCCCCTTTGAAGATTCAATTAACGTAGGGGGAGAGAAAGGTGTTGCACCTTTTTGGGCACAGACTGAATGGGCTATTTGCAGAACAAATCGCCGTTTGAAGATGTTGCTCTACTTAATAGGTATGAAGAGGACCTGATTTGCATCCCAGAATGCTCGCCTGTAATCCACACTCAGTTATCAGACAGGTGGAAAGGGAGCATGGTGAAAATCTTTCATTATATACATAATTTTTATAGCATTTTATAACATCCTGTGTGATATGGTCTATAATTGCATTGTTATTAAACTACAAAGACTACCTTGTTTACATCACATAGTTTACTAATCATGTAAATGTACAGTTGGACATGTTTAAACTTAGAGATAGTTCACCCAAAAATTTTAATTCACATCATCATTACTCACCCTCAACCCATCCCAGGTATAAATGACTTTCTTCTGCTGAACACAAATGAAGATTTTTAGAAGAATAGGTCAGCTCTGTAGGTTCTCAAAATGCAAGTGAATGGGTAACAACATTTTTAAGCTCCAAAAAACACACGAAGTCTGTGTAAAAGTTATCCACACTACTCCAGCGGTTAAATCCATATCTTCAGAAGTGATATAATAGGTGTGGGTGAAAAAAAGATACATTTTAAAGTCCTTTATACTATAAATTCTCCTCCCTGCCCTGTAGATGGCAATATGCACAAATAATGTGAATTGCCAAAAATAAAAGAAGTGAAAGTGGATGCTGGCTGTGTCTCGCTTCGAAGGCTGTGCTACGGAGGTCGCATTTGTCGGCCGCATGCATCACAGAGGCTGTCTCGTTTCAGAAAAGCAAGTAGGACACTCTGAATGCAGCCTTTGAATGTGAACTTTCTCAGGAATTCGGAGTATGCAAGAGGTGTATTCTTCGTTGGCACTCACAACCCAAAATTATTTGCTTCAACTGAAACATACAAATTTATTTGAGAAAATTATGCAGATTTACCTGAATGTTCAAATGCAAGTAACGTTAATTCCCAAGCTGAAGTACCTCAGTAGACGGGAGTAAAATATATAATATGTAAAATTATAATAATATATAATGTAAAATAAAGTGTTATGAAGTAAATATAAAAGTACATGAGCCACAAAATCCATTTTCTTTTTTCTCTACGTCATTATAACTCGCCTAAAGTTTACCTCTGATAAGTTTACCTTCTCACTCAAAGCGTTCATGCAGGTTGAGAGCAATGCATGCTCGCAATACTTTTTCTTAATTTTCAACAATATATCTATTGATTTAAAATTGGAAACCTAGCAAATGTCTTATTGTTTTGCTTGAAATGTTTTTATGCCATATTTCTTTAAAATAAATGTCACATACCATTTTAAAGTGTGGCTTAAGTGTCCCAAATAGTTTTTGGGAACACTGTAAATATGGTTATTCTACAGTGACTGGAAAGTGACAATGTGCACTGTTGGTGAAATATTTAACTTTGTGTCAGCATACATTCATTCTTTCATGTCTGGATCTCTTTGAACTTTCTGGTCGGCTTGTTGAGTTTCTGCTAATTTTCAGACATTAGTTTCTCAAAACATGCTTCAGCTCCATTGCGAGAGTACAAAACACATCTTGATGCACCATGTAAAGTTACAGTATTTTCTGGGAATACACTCAGAGGTTTTGAATGCCTTTATTAAAGCAACATGGAAAGCATAGTCAAAACAGGTGTAAGGCTTTGCTTTCCTCAGAGCATCAGGAATTCAAATTAGCCATTCTGAAAGCACACCCATCTCCTAAGTGCTTCAGCAGAGTTTGCCTCAGTTATAAAACTTGAGGAATGTCTGATGGTCTCTTTTCTAGAGAGAAAAGAGCTTAAGTACATTTAAATAACTTTCAAAAAAGTGATTCCAGAGGAAAATAATAGAGCTCCCAATGCCTTTTTTTTTTCTTTTTTTTTTTTTTTGCATGTGTGAGTTCTTTGTGTAAAACCAATACAGTTGTCCACTGATCTGTACAATGCTCATCTAACCTTCAAGTTAAAAAGTGTCCTCTAGCTATTTTTACCATGTGGTGCCAGCATAATGTGTAACGGATACAGGATCTCCAAAATACTTTTATGAGCAACAGGTGATTGTAGTCCAGCAACAGCTGTTTCTGGAAAACAGTTCTGGTAAAATCGGCAGCAGTAACAGTTGTGATAATGATTACATTGGGTCATGATGATTATAGCATATTGTCATTATTTCCCAGTTATAATTAGAGTCACACTTTAATGTCAGTATACTGTGCATATCATAGTTTACATACTTGAAAGCAGCATGGTTGTTTCACTGGAGCAAAGGTCAGATTCACATCTGTACAAGTAATTTAGCGTTTTAACTGCAAACATAAGGGCCATGTATGTGACAATTATCTGCTAATGTTAAAGCAATTACCGGAGTAAATTGATCCTAATAAATGGAAATGAATTCAAGATTTCTCCAGCATTTCATCTTTTTCTAATAAATTCCATTTTTGTTTAATGAAAGGGCTTTATTATGAAATTGCTGTTTTGTTTTATTTATAAAGTATGTACACACACACACACACACACACACACACACACACACACACACATATATATATATATATATATATATATATATATATATATATATATATATATATATATATATATATATATATATATACTGTATGCAGTCCAGTTAACTATTAGTTAGCTCTGCCTTTATTGCTTTAATTGCAATACAGTATGAATGAGGAATGTTAACATGAAACATTAATGTTTTCCACTCCCAGTGCAAAACTCAGATGAATGGTAGATAGTGAGCAACATATTTCAAAAATGTCATTTCTACACTTATAATCCATATGAGATGTGGCTTTGATGTGGGGCGAGAAGGCGGCGAGTTAATGGAGCTAAGTCACCACAATGGAGCCACACGTATGGCTTTACTGCTCAGGGAGAAATAAGACATAGAAAGCTTCCCTTTGATTCTCAATAAGTATAATGGAGGATAGTGAAGAGGTTAAATAGTCTGATCAGAATTAAAATCATAATATTGTTCAGGAGTGGATTATTTCTTAAAGGGACAGTTCACCCAAAAATTTAAATTCTGTCATCATTTACTCACCCTCATGTTGTTCCAAAGCAAAATTACTTTTTTCTGTGGAACACAAAAGCAGTTTGTTTAGGCAGAATGTTAGCCTCAGTCACCATTAACTTTCATTAAATAAATAAAAATATAATAATAATAATAATAAAAAGATGCTTAAAAAAGTATATATTACATATACATGGATATAATTAATTATTTTACTATGGAGATGAATGAGAGAGAGGGAGCAAGAGAGAGTGACAGAAAGAGAATCTCTCAGCAGTGACGGTGAATAAGCTTTGGCATGTTTGGGCCTGTAATGCTGTGATATTTGAACAGGTCAAAGCTTGCTTGTTGAAGATTTGAAGATGAAGGTATATACAGGAAAACAAGAGTAAGGATTAAGAAAAGGAAGTAAAAAATCACAGCAACTCTTCCCCTGATGGGTGCTGACAGTGTAATATATTGTTCTGTGAATAGAGGTGTGTAATATTTTGAAAGTGGAGCTTCTGTGAGGTGTGATCTTTCAGTCCGGGCTAAAGAAGAGAGTATTACAGAGGACCGTTGACTCATTTACCTCAATGCACTAATTGACCCTCCGCTAAGCTCTGCCTTAAAAAACATAATGACCAATCCTACTTCAGCAAATGTTGATGTCAGCCATGTTGATGTTCAGGTTGTAGTCCAAAATCCCGGAAAAAAATAGCATTTTCGAGCCATGGGTTCCCTTTGGACTTTCATATGGGTTTTTATTCATCCATTTTTTGATTTATGAGTAAAATAAGGTCTGTGGCAAAAACAAATTTGGACGTTAAAGGAATAGTTCACCCAAAAATGAAAATTTGCTGATAATTTACTCACCCTCAGGCCATCCAAGATGTATAGGAGTTTCTTTCTTCATCAAAACAGAATTTAAGACTTTTAGGATTTCATTTCAGGCCTCCTCCTCTAAACAATGCAAGTGAATCTCCTCCATTTTTTAACTGTCCAAAATGCATATTTAGGGTGCATCGAAATAATCTCCAGTCGACAAATAAAGGTCTTCTGAACCCAAACGGTTGATAATTTTTAGAATACATACTTTTTAACAACAAATGTTCGTTTCTGTACATCTCCGTGATGTGCGCTCATGAGAGGATGATGTAAGATCGTTGGTAAGGTCACGCGTCACGTGGAGGAGGAGTCGGGAAGCATTCGTCATTGTTTACATAGTTTTTAGGTTTTTTTTATTATTATTTGGAAATGATTTTTTAAATTTTATATTGTTTTTAAATTGTTTTGGACTGTTTTAGTTTGTGAACGGCACAAGTTACTCTTGTAAACAATGACGCACTTCCTGACTCCTCCTCCACGTGACATGTGACCTTACCAACGAGCTTACGTCATCCCTCACGTGAGTACACATCACAGAGTTGTACAGAAGCGAACATTTGTAGTTAAAAAGTATAGAAGTATTGTTCCCTATCTGTCACTCACTCGACGTTGTGTCGATGTAGTGACACTAGGGGTCATTCTTGGGAGCCCGAAACACCTCTGGTCTTTGATAAAAGGCCAATGAAAATTGGCGAGTGGTATTTGCATACCACTCCCCCGGACATACAGGTATAAAAGGAGCTGGTATGCAACCACTCATTCAGATTTTCTTTTTGGAGCTGAATGGTCGATGTTCATTGAGCTGACTGTTCATTCACCTCTGCTGGATCTGACAGCGCATTTCAGCGGCTTCTCGCTCCTCTGCACTGGTGCACTGCAGAGAACGCCCCTGGGCGCTTTGGCAGAAATAAAATAGTATATATCTCTAAAAGAGCGGCACACACGGAACGTCTATTTAAAGACGCATCTTTTTAAAGATGCCTTTCCGTTTGTGTGTTATTCCTGCTTGCGGTCGTTATCTCTCAACTTTTGATGGTCACGATCGCTGTCTTTCATGTCTGGGCACGACCCATGCGGAGACAGCGTTCGTGGATGGATCATGTACTCATTGCGAGAACATGACCATGGCAACGTTGCGGTCGTGGCTTGCCTTCGTAAGAAAGCAAGCCACCCCAGTGGCTCCCCGCCTTGGTCCTTCTACCTACGGGTATGAGGTCAGCGTGGCTAGCACTGGGGGCGATTTGGGGACCCCAATGGAACCACCTCCGCTGGGTATCCCCCCACGAACCTCCCATTCACCAGCATGCTCGTCTCACAGCGAGTTCGACCTCTTGCTGCCCCCATTTCCCAGGTTGGCCTATTCGGTGACACCGTCGATGACTTTGCTCAGCAGTTCTCAGCGGTGAAGCAGCAGACGGAGGCTATCTGGCACATCCTGCCTCAAGATCCCGCTCCCCGCCTGCTCGTCGCCAAGGGCGTCCCCCTGCAGTGACTGCACTGGCTCCACTGCAGCCCGCCCCTGCAGCCCGGCCCCGGCGTGGAGCCCACCGCAGGAAGCAGATGCCACCCGTCTCATGGCTGGACGCCAAGAACCCACGAAAGGCTTCAAAGCGCCCCTGAGACAGGCGACCCAGGGACGACGAAACCCACTGCTTTGGAGCTGGTAAGCAGACCACTCCATTCCCCGGTGGAGGGCCGGGAGGAGAATCTTTTGATGCCTTTTCATTTAATTTCGCCGCATGCCCAAGTGGCTGCGGAACCCAAGAGTTCAGCTAAAGAGCGGTATCCTTGTTCCCTGGGTCACATACCTGGTGTGCACGGCCATCATCACCACCACCGTCCACCATTCCATTTTGGCAGGTTTGGCACTCCAGCAGCGGTCTCCCCACCCCTGCACGCCCAGCTGTGGCATAAATCCACCCCCGATGTGACAGTCTCCACGGGTCAGGTAGACCTGTTCGCCTCCCAAGAATCCTCCCACTGCCCGCTCTGGTACACCCTGACTGAGGCACCTCTCGGTATAGACGCACTGGCACACAGCTGGCCCCCTGGACTTCGCAAATATGTGTTTCCCCCAGTGAACCTACTTGCACAGACCCTGTGGTGGTTCCCCATAGGTAACCCCATGCAATGTATATCTTCCGCTATTTCGTTTTTCTGTTGGTAAACTGCGTCTTCCTTGGGCAGAGGCCCCTCTGCCCCAGTCACCATGTTTGTAGAAACACCTCCCCATAGGGTAGGACCTACCATGGGACTTCTCCACACGGCATACTTCCGACAAAGTTCGGCAAGACCATGTGAGGTATTTCCACTCAAAATACCCCCCTCCCCACACCCTTTCTGGACGGGGTGTGGTCTCCGCAGTGTCTTCCCCTTGGGAGGGACACCCCCCCGATATAGACCTGGTGGCCCCAGTCGGTTAATTCCTTTTTTTGGGGGGGAAGAGAAAAAAAAAGAGAATGAGAGGCCACGACTGGGCTAGCCTGTCACTATCTTTTGGGCAGTCGACTTGTCCCCAAAGGGCCATTCGACACTCATAACAGCATTGGGGGAGGTTACGTGTCGGCCTGGTGCGCTGGCTACGAGGCGCACAGTGGTCTGCCTGTCACACACCGCCAGTTCACGTAACACAGTTCAGCCAGTTGCGGTGTTTTGTATAGGGACCCCTAGTGTCACTACATCGACACAATGTCGAGTGAGTGACAGATAGGGAACGTCCTGGTAACTTGCGTAACCTCCGTTCCCTGATGGAGGGAATGAGACGTTGTGTCTCTCCTGCCACAACGCTGAACTACCCGCTGAAATGGCCGGGACCTTGTATCGGCTCCTCAGCACAAAACCTGAATGAGTGGTTGCATACCAGCTCCTTTTATACCCGTATGTCCGGGGGAGTGGTATGCAAATACCACTCGGCAATTTTCATTGGCCTTTTATCAAAGACCAGAGGTGTTTCGGGCTCCCAAGAGTGACCCCTAGTGTCACTACATTGACACAATGTCTCGTTCCCTCCATCAGGGAACGGAGGTTATGCAAGTAACCAGGACGTTTTGTTTCTCAAAATAATCAGTCGTTTGGGTTCAGAAGAACTCTATTTGTTGAGTCGTGTGGATTATTTTGATGCACCTTAAATATGCATTTTGGACCGTCAAAAAATGGAGGAGATTCATTTGCATTGTTTAGAGGAGGAGGCCAGAAATGAAATCCTAAAAGTCTTAAATTCTGTTTTGATGAAGAAAGAAACTCAGATACATCTTGGATGGCCTGAGGATGAGTAAATTATCAGCAAATTTTCATTTTTTGGTGAACTATTCCTTTAAGTTCGACAACATAAATTACACACAGTCATACCTCAAATGTGAGTTTTGAAGCCATCGTGTTTTTTAAAAGAGTATGTTGCTAACAAGTTGCAAGATAAGGACTACAATGGTTTTCTGTTTCACCGGGTACGTGCTTGTGGTAGCTGTAGCCCGAAAAAAGGACAAAAAGACGCTATAAAACCACACCAAAAGTAATCGATATGACTCGTGCATATATTCAGAGTCTTATAAATTAGGTTTGGCGTTATCGATGTAGCCGCCATATTTGATTTCAGCTCTTTAATAATGATTTGATTTGAGAATGAATAATGAATTAAATGTTGTTCTGTTTATCACACAAAGTTATCTCACTTCAAAAGACTTGAAATATAGTGCATGAGTCATTTCAATTACTTTAAATGTAATTTTATGGTGCTTTTTGTCCTTTTTTTAGATTGACTGATTCACTGTCATTATACAGCAACTAAACCCTGTTAAGACTTTCTAAAATTTGCCTTTTGGGTTTCATGAAAGAAAGAAAGTCATTCGGGTTTGAAACACATTAGGGTGAGTAAATAATGGCATCATTTTCATTTTTCAAGTCTATGGAAGTCCTTTTTATTTAGATAGTTTTGAATTTGTCTCAAATTTGGCAAAACATTGTGGCAGGGGCACTTTTAATATTGACACAAGGTTTACAGAGAGGATACAGGTGGATTTTTTTCTTCACTTTTACAAATCTTTAAAGGGGTTATGTCATGAGGAATCAAATTTTCCTTGATATTTTGACATATAAGAGGTCATTCTACTGTAAAAACATACTGTACATTTCAGAACTCTAAACGCAATCTCCAAAGCAATTAAAGCATTAATTGAAATCAAGCTGCAAAAACACCTCATTCTCTACTTCTGTGACTACCCTATGTCACTTGCGATACATTCAGTCATGACACCTCTACAGCTCAAAAACATTAATGCCTACTTAAAACCATCGCACCCTTGGCCTCGCCCACTAGTTCTTCAGTTCATTCACAGAGAGAGAAACAGCAGGATATTTAGGCCTACTGTGGCCTCACTATTCCTGAACACCAAAGGTGACCCATCTGGACAATTTTAAATTATGTTTGTATTTAAACATGCACAGACAGACGTTTTTGACCGCATGAGAGATATCTCGGGCTGCTTTTAAAAGATGTAGTGTCAAAGTTACAACTCTGAAAAGGAGAATCCATATCTGTCATACAGCTGTTGCCTCTTTTTTTAAAAAAAATTTTTTATCCCCTTTTCTCCCAATTTGTAATGCCCAATTCCCACTACTTAGTAGGTCCTCATGGTGGTGCGGTTACTCACCTCAATCCGAGTGGTGGAGGACAAGTCTCAGTTGCCTCTGCTTCTGAGACCATCAATCCATGCATCTTATCACGTGGCTCATTGTGCATGACACTGCAGAGACTCCGCATGTGGAGGTTCAAATAAGTCAAATCACTTTTATTGTCACACAGCCATATATACAAGTGCAATGGTGTGTGAAATTCTTGGGTACAGTTCCGAGCAACGTAGCAGTCGTGACAGTGATGAGACATATACCAATTTACAATAAACATCAGATTAACACAACACAATTTAAAGTCTAATATACACATAATTACACACAACACAATATACAATAATAACATACACTGTACAGTATACAATACACAGAATACAGATGCACATTATTCAATAAAAAAAGTATATATAGTATATATAGAATGTACAGTAGGTTGTATTGTACTGTATTGACATTCAGGCTGTCGGTTGATAGTAAGTTGTTAAGAGAGAATATAATATAATAATAATATAATTTATGACAGTCCGGTGTGAGATATAAGAGTAAGAGTAATAAAGTGCAGTGCTGATGTATTTTGATCATGGCAGATCAAGAGTTCAAAAGTCTGATTGCTTGGGGGATGAAGCTATCATGAATTCGGCTGGTGCGGGTCCTGATGCTGCGATATCGCCTGCCTGATGGTAGCAGTGAGAACAGCCCATGGCTCGGGTGGCTGGAGTCTCTGATGATCCTCAGAGCTTTTTTCACACACCGCCTGGTATATATGTCCTGGAGGAAGGGAAGCTCACCTCCGATGATGTGTCTAGCAGTTCGCACCACCCTTTGCAGTGCTTTGCGGTTGTGGGTGGTGCTATTGCCGTACCAGGCGGAGATGCAGCCAGTGAGGAAGCTCTCTACAGTGCTGGTGTAGAAACGTGTGAGGATGTGGTGGTTCATTCCAAACTTCCTCAGCCATCTCAGGAAGAAGAGGCGCTGATGAGCCTTCTTCACAACGACTTCAGTGTGGATGGACCATGTGAGTTTCTCGGTGATGTGGACACCCAGGAACTTGAAGGTGCTGACTCTCTCCACTGGTGCTCCATTGATGGTGATGGGACTGTGTTCTCTGTCTTTTCTTCTGAAGTCCACCACAAGCTCCTTTGTCTTACTGACGTTGAGGGAGAGGTTGTGCTCCTGACACCAGTGTGTCAGAGTGTGCACCTCCTCTCTGTAGGCTGTTTCATCATTGTCAGTGATCAGACCTACCACCGTCGTGTCATCAGCAAACTTAATGATGGCATCGGAGCTATGTGTTGCCACACAGTCATGTGTGTACAGAGAATACAAGAGTGGGCTGAGAACACAGCCCTGTGGGGCTCCAGTGTTGAGGGTCAGTGATGAGGAGATGTTGCTGCCTATTCTAACCACCTGGTGTCTGCTTGACAGGAAGTCCAGGATCCAGCTGCACAGCGAGCTGTTTAAGCCCAGAGCCCGGAGTTTCTCATCAAGCTTGGAGGGCACTATGGTGTTGAATGCTGAGCTGTAGTCTACAAACAGCATTCTCACATAAGTGTTCTTTTTTTCCAGGTGGGAGAGAGCAGCGTGTATTGTAGATGCAATGGCATCATCAGTGGAGTGGTTGTTGCGGTAAGCAAACTGCAATGGGTCTAGAGAGAGAGGCAGCACAGAGCAGATGTAATCTCTGATTAGTCTCTCAAAGCATTTGCTGATGATGGGGGTCAGAGCAACAGGACGCCAGTCATTTAAGCAAGTGATTTTGGATTGCTTTGGAACAGGCACAATGGTGGATGTTTTAAAGCATGTGGGGACTACAGACAAAGAGAGGGAAAGGTTGAAAATGTCCATAAAAACACCAGCCAGGTGGTTCGCACATGCTCTGATGACGCGGCCCGGAATGCCGTCTGGACCCGCGGCTTTGCGGATATTCACCCGTCGGAAGAATCGGGTTACATCCGCTACAGAGATGGAGAGTGAACTAACCTCTGTGGCTTTGGCCGCGAGAGCTCTCTCCACGAGGGCGGTGTTATTTCCCTCAAAACAAGCATAAAAAGTATTTAGCTCATCCGGGAGAGAGGCAGCGGTGTTCATGGTGGAGTTTTTAGTCCCTTTAAAGTCTGTGATGATGTTAATTCCCTGCCACATGCTTCTAGAGTTGGTGGTGTTAAACTGTCCTTCAATCTTGTCCCTGTACTGGCATTTTGCTGTTCTGATAGTTTTTCAGAGGGCATAACTGGCTTGTTTATGCTCCTCCGCATTCCCGGAATTAAAAGCGGAGGTCCGCACATTAAGTGCCGCACGAACATCGCTATTAATCCATGGCTTCTGGTTCGGATAGATCCGTATTGGTCTGGTCGGAACGACATCCTCTACGCACTTTCTGATGAAACACATTACACTATCAGCGTAAAGCTCGATGTCGTCATCAGAGGCGGACCGGAACATCTCCCAGTCTGTGTGATCAAAACAGTCTTGTAGCGTAGAGTCTGATTGGTCCGACCAGCACTGGATCGTTCTGAGGGTGGGTGCTTCCTGTTTCAGTTTCTGCCTGTAAGCGGGCAGAAGCAGAATGGAAGAGTGGTCCGATTTGCCAAATGGTGGACGGGGGAGGGATTTGTAGCCATCCCGGAAGGGAGAGTAGCAATGGTCCAAAACCCGGTCCCCTCGTGTGTTGAAACTGATGTGTTGGTGGTATTTTGGTGCGACTGATTTGAAACTGGCTTTATTAAAGTCCCCGGTCACAATGAACGTGGCCTCAGGGTGCGCGGTTTCCTGCTTGCTTATAATCCCATACAGTTCCTTGAGTGCCCGGTCTGTGTCGGCTTGTGGGGGGATGTACACAGCAGTGACAATGATCGCTGTGAATTCCCTCGGTAGCCAGAATGGTCGACACATAAGCATGAGAAATTCCAGATCAGGAGAGCAGAAAGACTTGATAGAATGTACGTTCCTCTGATCACACCAGGATTTGTTTATCATAAAACATACACCACTACCTCTGCTTTTACCTGAGAGGTCTTTCGCTCTGTCTGCTCGGTGCATGAAGAACCCCGCGGGTTCGATGGCTGAGTCTGGAATCTCCGCAGACATCCAAGTTTCCATAAGGCAGATAATGCAGCAGTCCCTCGTCTCTCGTTGGAAAGAGATCCGCGCTTTCAGCTCGCAGATCTTGTTATCCAGAGACTGAACATTTGCCAGCAGAATACTACTGAAGGATGGGGCAGTTAAAAACAGAAAGTAAACAGTTCCATTCATGAATATTTCAAATGTCATGACTGTTTGATAGTTTATGGTGCTGACATCCTGTTTACAGCGGGCGCATCCATTGACGCAACGCAATGGCTTGAGGCTGTATAGACCGGGCACATCGACACAAACTTTCTAAACTGTTTTTTTTTGTGTGTGTTGTTGGCAGTGGTAGCACCAGCGTGTACAGCGCAAAATGGAACGGGACATCTGTTTACTGACAATGTGATGCGCCACGATGGATGCTTCCATGGTAGACAGCATCACTGGTTATAATGGATTCTATTGCTTTTGATGTGACACGACTCTCGCATCCTGTCTAGACAGGGTGTGAGTGTTAACAGTTGTGCTTGAGATTAACAGTTTAATATATTCAGATGCAATGTGTTGGATGTGCATTATGTGTAACACCTGAAACTTAGTTTTTTAATGTTGTGGAGCTTGTTTATTCTCTTCTGATTACTGAGTCGGGTCATAGCCCGCCCAGCAACGGTGAGCAGTGAGATTGCAAAGAGAGAGCAGGTCAGTCAAGAGCAGAGATCCAATCACAACAGTGGGCATTTACAGTCATGTCTTAAAAGAGAATCAGCACCAAAACACTGTGTTTCTGACAGAGGGGCAGAATGAGGGTGGAAAATGATAATGATTTACAAATATATGACAGTTTTTTTGTGCAAAACACTTTACTAACATTATATGTGAACCTCAAGGAAAATATTAAAATAATAAGAAAAGGCATGTCATGACCCCTTTAAAGAAAAACAACGGATATAAAAAATCTTTGCAATGCCACACTTAATTCCAGCCCTCATAAGAACATTAATTAGATTTTTAGCATTTTTTGATTACATTTTACTGAAAACCAAACTGTTTGTGAAAAACTCTGATTCATTGCTATGTCTGTAAATCTTGTCTGAGTGAGTAACAGTGATGAAGGGGAGGAGATGAGCAATGGGTCAATTCACACAAAGAGAAACTTTCAGAAATCAGAAACAGATTATGATACAATGTGCATATAATATATTTTTTCCTCTCGTTAATAAACTAAAAAAAAGACGTTCAAGGCCGACACTTTAAACAGAAAGGCTGTATACGAATAATAGTTGGTAATTAGAGACACTTGTGAAGATTACCAAAGTGAAAAGAAAATACAGGTTTTTTTGGCATGTTGGATGTTTAGGTGCTGAGGCTGATGTATAAATGTGTCAAGATGGGTGTAAACTATGTGCACTTATGTGCATTACATTATGTAAGTCAACATTTCAGCACTATCAGTGCACTCATCAGGAAGGAATGTGGCACGTCTCAAACCCATTTAAATGTTGCTCTCAAAGTCTTTACGAACACGCAAAGGAGCGTTTCCCCCCAAAATTTTGAACCAATAGCAACCGTAAGATGGGACCCTCTTGATTTTATAATACACACAAGAGCACATTTCTCTACAACAAAAGATTGATTTTTTTTTATGTTGATATTTTCTTGTATACCAGCTTAATATGCAGAGTCATCTATACCTGTGTCCTAAATCGCATGTGATGCATTTGATGAAGGATGCACTTCTCGGCCGGTAAAAAAGTATGTTCTTTAGGTAAAAAAATTAGGCATGCATGTTTTATGAATGTAGTATGAATATATTCTGGACATACTTAATCCGGGATGTGGGCATTGTCTCGTGAGTTGAATATATGACATAATAACAACAACCACGAAAATAATCTAGTCTGGTTTTGTTAAACAAGCACCATTTAAGCTCAAGGAACACTTTCTTGGTATATACGCTTACTGAGCACTTTATTAGGAACATCTGTATACCTATTTATTCATGCGATTATCCAGGGACATAAAGTAACGAATTACAAATTTTCTCATTAATGTAATTAAGTACTTTTTCCCCAGGAATTTAACTTTTTTTAAGTTGTTTAAAAATGGTGTACTTTTACTTGAGTACATTTTAAGTGCTGTAACTGTACTTTTACTGCACTATTTTCCCTCCGTCTGTGTTCGCTACTTCCCTGTCGTGATTTTATTTTAATTCATCAACGTGATTGGCAAGAGAGAGTCTAGTGACTCCCGTTAAATCAAAACACGCATAGAAAACTTGAACGGCAGCAGGCACCAACTGCTATAAATCATCATGGATGTGGAGGATGCCTCAAGCAGCAGTTCAACACTTGAACATCCATGGCCGCACCTGAAAGGGCTTTTCGCAATGAAGAAAGCCAATTGCTTGATCGTGTCATGTGAGTTTATCTTGCTCAAGCCAGTCGAGACATCAGCATGAATTCTGCCTCTAATTTGAAGAATTATATCGAGGTACATTTCATATTTCTGCTGACTAGATTCTATCTATAACGTTGCATGTAAATTAGCTATCTATCACTGAGATTATTGGGCTGCTGTGAGAGATTTCTGCAATGTTCACATTGACTGAACAACTTTAATAGCTGTAAAAGTATTAATGTAATATAATAAAACAGATATTTTTAATAATAATATTTTTTTAATAATATTGTTAATTATTTTATAATAGTGACCCCTGATGAAGAGAGCGTTTTAATTTAAATAATACATTTCCAGTGAAGTAGAGATGAGAAAATTAATTTATAATTAAGCAAGTTTTTCAAATGCCTGTTTTAGAAGTAGAGCAATACTTCAGGCAGAATATTCCCACCAGTCACAAATACACTTCAGAAAATTGTGCATCATGCATTAGAATGAGAACACATCTATTTTTGGGCTTAAAAGATACAAGAAGTAAATCAATGCAGAACATTATATCTCGAGTAAAATGTGGCCCCCCATATACTTGAACGCTATGTGGCCACTGTACCAAAAAACCTGTGGCCCGTAGCCCCTGTACCAAAAAAACGTTGTCCACCCCTGCTCTATACCACCTCTATTGTGTGGGACGTGACATTCTTTTTTTATTATTTCTTAGCATTCCTAACTTTTACTCTATTCACACGAAATGTTTTGGGGAAGTAACAGTACTTTTACTTGAGTAGGATTTTTCAGTACTCTTTCCACCCCTGCGATTATCTAATCAGCCAATCATGTGGCAGCAATGCAATGCATAAAATCATTCAGATATGGGTCAGGAGCTTCAATTAATGTTCACCTCAAGCATCAGAAAGGGGGAAAAACTGTAAATCACAAAATAACAGTTTGCAACATTTTTATATTCTAATGCCCCAATCAAGTGAAGTAAGCAATTCAACAACTATATTCAGCAGGAAATTGTAGCTGGGTCCAAGGAGAGGAATTCACTCCTGCAGCTTTGCAGAGAGGTTCTGCACAACTTCGGGTCATCTGCTTGCTTTCTATATCCATGATGATTCTTTGAAAGGCCTCAAAGGTATATTTAAGTTCTTGTGGATCTCTTAAGTTCAGTGCATAAATGAGTCCAAACATCATGGTACAGGCACATGCAACAGAGGACAACTCAATTAGTACCTCCACACCGTCAATGACAACACCAACGTCCAGTGGAGTGCTGAGAGCATCACCTGCAAAAATGGCCATGGTGGTCTGTCCAATTTCTCTCTCCGCTTCATCCCCCTGGCCAGCCTAAATACATACAAGAACAGAGAGTAATTATGGGAGTATGTAAGTAAAAGAGCACCTGAGTATGCCCAGAGCTGACAGGGTCCCTCAAGGGCTACATAAGGTAATACTATATGAGAACCTCAGTGAAGTTGGCATCCCACATAATTAAATCAACAAAAATATACAATTAATTTATGCTGCAGAAACAAACATCTGTGTTGGTTTGTACTTGATTTGCACTGGTTTCTGCCGTTAGAACAAACACTGTAACTCTTTCTTTTTCTTAGATATAACAAGATACTTTGGGGGAGCAGTGACATCACTTTCCACCCCATATCATCTAAATCACTCCAAACCAGTTTTGTTTTAAAAATCAAGCACAAACGAATGACATGGTTTGGAGCGATTTGGATGACATGGAGTGGGGAGTGACATCACACATCCAAAACAAAAGTGTAATATCTCAGATACCAAACCGGCACAAATGTTTGTTTTTGCGGCACAAATCAGCATAAAGAAATCATATGTTTTTAATGATAATTCAGTTATATTGGGTGCCAATAGGGCTGAAATGATTAGTCAGTGTTATCGACAATGGTGACGTTATCGACAATGGTGACGTTATCGATAACGTTGACAATAACAAATTGTCTACACACTTTTTTGTTGTCGAATAGTCGCTTGATATCATTTAACGCAACATGAGATCATTTGAAACGCTAACGATGACAAGTGAGAACAGCACTGCAGCTCCTGCCTGATTGAGGAGAGGAAGAAAACTCAACTCACAGTCCAGAGACACTCCAAACTTTCCAAACAGCTTAAGGTGATGTAGATCACAAAGTATGAGGGAATTATAACACAAAAATACAAAATAAGTACCCTCTCACGTGGAGATGCTTGTCCCTCTCACGTGCTTGCTGCAGCTAAATTATAACATGATGGCTCACGACATAATAAATCATAATATGTGTGTCATGGTGTGCATCTTATCGCTCTATCCATAAGAAATTGTTTGATTTACAACTGGAACTGAAACCGTACTAATAAAATACTGCAATTCCTGAAAAAGGTCATCAATGGCCACACCAGGTACAAGGAAATCATGCTATTTTATGCTCTACAGCTTTGGACAAGTCTTCTGTATTTTCTGTGACTGAGACAGAAGTAGTAGGTTCATCAGCTAAGGCATCTTCATCTGATTCAATACCTTCTATGCAATCTTCAGCAGAATGACTAGGGGATGGCCTTTCACTGTCAAGAATGCCAGTCTTTAAGTCTTTTACAGAGAATGACTTGTGTTTTCTGGCTTGTGTGTCCTGAATGATCCATATACATTGGTTTTGTATGAGCAACCATGAAAAATACAGGGAACAGTTTCATTATTTTTCAGGTGCTGCCCAATGTGATGGAGGTAATCTTTGAATGATGACGTGTGTTTGTATTCACAAAGTAGACATTTATAAGTTGTCACAACATCTTTTTGAGTGGGAAGTTGGGGATGGCTCCTTGACAAATGGCTCTTAAGAGCACTCCACATTTTATATGAACATGAGCAGTCTGAATAAGTGCAAGCACGACGACGTCCAAAATGCCAATGATCGAGCTTATAATGCTTGAGAAGTTCAGATTTCTTGGATTTAGTGACACCACAGTCTTTGCAGTTCCACACTGAGTTACCTGCCTGAAAGAGGGGGGGGGGGTGGCACAGGAGTAAAAAATAAATAAAAAAATTGTTGGTATAGGATATTACAGAATAGGCCCTACCCAGCAATCATCAAAAGATTTACATTACTTACGTTTATTTTATGACTGGATTATTCCCAAAGAGTTGTGCAAAGCTGTTCAGCAGTATCTCTGTTCAACAAAAGACAAAAATAATTATTAACAATGACTGCCTAAGACTGTCAATTGAATAAAATAATCATGATTAATCTCATTTGCACTCAATATTTCTCAAAATGCATAAAACACACATTGAATGCCAAACAAACTCAAAACATATTTGCAGTAATTAAATAATATAACTTTCCTCACATTTTATCAAATTTGTTACCACGTGTAAAGATGATTTTAACCACTGCTGCAGTCCTAGATGGTCTTCTAATCTACATGTATGGCGTTTCACTTGCAGGTGACTTCGATACAAGTGTAATTCTGCCATTTACATATGGCTAATGACTTCACATTTGATAAATGTCCAATCTGGGTTTGAATTATAAATAAATTCGCTGTTAAAAACTTTCACCATCATTTATTGACCATGAGCTCTGTTGAGTGAGTGAGTGAGTGTGTGTGTGCGTTTAAGAAACACGGACACCTGTGGTGTTGCTTTGACTTCTCTGACAGGTCTTCACATCAAATGAGATTGCATGCAGTAACTTTGACATCCATGACGCATATACTTATATTTTAAAACATAAGTGCAATCTGTGTACAAATTTGTCTGGAAAATTCTAAAAATATGGCGAGACAAGGCAAATTCACTTGCTGTAAATGTTTCATTGATTGTGATAATTCAGGATAACATGATAATATTGATATTTTAAGTGCAGGGTCTGAAATAGTAGTCATGCCGTCACTGGACAGCAGTGATACCGTGCAAAAGTCATGCACACAGCTCTTTCTATTGATGCAGAGAACTAACGACCTGCTCATTAACAAAAAAAAAGTGTATCATTTTCAGCACGTTGTCTGACTCACTTTCACTATCTGTCTCACTATCACTTAATTGGAGTAACATTAAACAGTTAATTTGTATTCTTATTTTATTTCCATTCGGTTACCTACAACGTGACGAGCGAAAATGATGAATATTTTGGCCAATTTAAAATCCCGCCGGACTTATAATAAAAGTATGTGAAACAACAGCTAGTCATAATAATTTAATGTGAACATGCGGAAACAGTATTAATAATACACTCAAATGTATTTTTATGATTGCAACACAGTGTCATTTAAACGGCCCGCATATCAGAGCAGCGGCAGACGCGTTTGAGCCTGTTTCATTCTCCCTTTCTCTCCTAAACAGTTCCCTGTAACTTTTAACGGTCTTTTCTGATGATAAAAAAGCAAATATCAATAAAACTAATATCATATACCATCTGCAAATAAGCGCATATCTCGTTTAAATAGATGTAATAAACCAACCTCACACAACTTCAGCAGATCCAGCATCCTGTGGAACGCTCAAAAATCTTCCTCTGAAGCACGTATTCTAACAGTCTCTCCTCAACAGTTCCCTGTAACTTTTCTAATGATAAAAGACAAATATCTATAAAACTAATATTATATACTGTCTGCAAATATGCAGATATTTAGTTTAAAAAGATGTCATTCACGAACCTCACGAAAATCCAGTGTTTTCTTCCCATCGAGCGTTCATCTAGTATCTTCCTCTGAAACACATATTCTATCAGCCAGAATCAAAACATCAGGATCAGGATCAAAAGTTCCACTGATTCACAAATCATGACGGTCAGTCCTTGACAATCCAAGCAGGCAATCCAGGCAGTCTAAACTGTCAGGAGATTGCTGCTCGTGCTGGATCCACACGAGCATGTGAGTGCAACTTCAAAGTAAAAGCACTTCACGTGTGCTGTGAGTAAATGTCTTATTCACTATGCACTGTATGTGCAATTGGCTTGATTCTCTACTTTTTGAGAAAATACGATTGCTAACATGGACATGCCATCCATAGTTGCTGTGTACTGTTATTTCCTTCTTCCTAATACAGTATATTAATAATTCTTCATGTGCAAATAAATTACAAAAATTTGATGACTAAACTGAAATCAGAAGAAACTGCTATCTACCATTTTAAATACAATATTATTATTTTAGATTCTTTTTTACAAAGTTAAAGTTTATTGTGAAATTGAGTTTTTTTTATGTATTTTTATAGCAATTTTATATTTATGTAAATTTACTATATTAAATTGTGTGATATATCGGCATTGTATTGGCCTATCGTCCACCCTGCCTCTGGTTATCGGCATCAGCCATTAAAAAAGTCATATCAGTGTGATCACTAATGACAAGCCATATGCACTTTTTCAGTGCATGTCTGGGAGGTTGATTGCGCAATGTAGCGCTAGAGGGAAAAGTAACTACTGTTGAAATGATGCATAAATGTCTGATTGGGGATGCAATTTGTCTTTAATTTGGCAGTACGGGTTTGACTTCAGGATAAATGAACTTTCGGAAGCTACACTGTACATGCCGATTTCCCGTGTGATTTTGCATGCCATTGGTTAAGTCAATATTGCTGTGTCGAGCTGTTTGTGCCACTCAGACAAACAAAGCAATGTTCTGATAGTGCCACAGAATGCTTCACTTTTTGGGGAATTTAAAGTTGACTGAAGAAATTCCTTTTAAAGAAAGAAGAAGTTTTTTGAAACTCTCAAAAAGTGAAAGTATGCAGTAACGCAAGTTCTGGTGACTGGGATCAAAGTTTCTCATTAGGCGTAGAGCACCATAGCACTTAAGTGGAGCTGTGGTAAAACAGCCCATATTGCTCTAAAAGGCTTCTTTTTCCCCAGTCACTTTCTGGGCTAAAGCTCTTTGCGAATCATACATGCAATTACCATTATGGCTAGTCTCACACAGCTAAGCAGCTAAGCCAACTGCAATACTCTGGTATGTCCTCTTAAAAACACATTCTCTGGAAAATATGATCTCTTCCACTTCAGGTACATACTCATACTTTTATGAACATGAATAATTAACCTAAAGATTTAATAATTAAACAGCCATGAACATTGTCTTCTCTTTTACCTCCTTTGTCCATGTTTGAACACGTAACCCTCTGGAAGGTATCAGTGTCCAGTTTGTCAAAAGGTCAACACTAATCAAGAATGCCACCTTGTTAAATATTGTATCAGGTGGATGAACGGACCAATGGAAGGACCTGCTGTTGAAACTGAGATGTTTGTAAGATGTGTGAAATCTGGTTAGTAATTGTACTGTTTCAACTGCCTTTCCGTGGCATCTGCAAACAACTTAAAATAGAGCAGGGGCAGAGGTGCTCAGTTACTTAGCAGGGTGTTTGATAACACAAAGAGGGACATGCAAATTTTGGTAAGGCAATTAAGGCTAGTCTTGTTTGCCCTAAAGTAAAGGGGTAACCCAATCTTGGCCATTATGGGTGTACTGCTAACACACTTGTGAACAGCTCCAGAAGGGCATGGTTTCTTTCAGCTAAAAGGGTTCGCTCCTGATGACGAGAGGGCTCACTTTTCGTAAACGACCATCCTGTCCGTCATGTAAATGCTTGTGTAATGCGATGAGATTGAAAGCACCACCCTTTCGCTCTGTCCTCCTATCCCCCAGGGGCAGACAATGGACTCTCGGAAAAGCGCATTTAAAGGATACTTCATTTTTTCACTACACAAAAAGAAGCGACCCACCTCCATTAGTAACTCTGCTCCCTTTTACTCTCAGAAAGTCTCGACTCACCTTGGAGAGAGCTGCACTAAAAACACACACACTATTGGGTTTTATCTTGCAAAGTGCAAAAGCATTTAACCAAAAGGTTAATGGTGTCATCTGAAAATGATTCAACCCTATGTTTTTGTATTGAATTTCACATCTACTGCAGTGTGATGTTGTTCCTCTTCCTTTTAAGAGAAATATCACTTTCTTATCAAACTCTTTAAAATATATAGAATTATCCACTGACCACTTATTGAAATGTGAAAGTATTAAAGTTGAAGTATGCTTGAATTTATGTGCCACTAATGTCACAAATCAGATTTGCAAAAAGATTGTTTCCAAACAGTTAGTCCTGCCCCAAACTCACACCATTGGTTGAGCCGTGTTGCTGTGTCGGACTGGATGGGATGCTTAAAAAGAAATAGAGTAATGTGAAGTATGCTTGAATTTATGTGCCACTAGTGTCACAAATCGGATTTGCAATAAGATTGTTTCCAAACAGTTAGTCCCGCCCCAAGCTCATACCATTGGTTGAGCCGTGTTGCTGTGTCGGACTGGTTGGGATGTTTAAAACAAATAGAGTAACATTTTAATAGCACTACAGATTCACAGTGTTTACATTTTTTGTGGAAATTAACCTACAAATGGCTTACTAATAGTTGTTTTTGCATATTAAGCTGGCAAATGAGAAAAAAGTATTTTAATATGAAAGAAATTACACACTAAAACTATTCAAATTCCCAAACTGTCTGAAGGTCTAAAGTCTTTTAGCAAGTCACACATATACTCTGCCCAGCTGCAATGTTCTGAAAGGCCTCCTCACAGACTCTTTCCCACTTCAGGGGGAAATGAGCAAAAATACCCATGACCAATCCATACCCAGGCCCAATTCAGCTATTTATGGCAGTATGTTTTCTCAGACTGGGCTTCTGAAAAGCCTTTCTGAGCCTTCACTCCCTTTGGAGCATTCAGTGAGGGAATGTGGTAACAATAATAATGCATTAAGCCAGTCGTGGCTCGCGACAACACTCAGTGTGCCATCTCTTAAGTGCTGGGCTGGTCGGCCAGCCCCTGAAAGCATGGCCGACTGCAGACAGACTCCTACAGCGAGACCAAACACACACTCACAATACATTCACAATGAAAAGGTTTCATAACTGGCATTGCTGTACAGGGACTATACCGAAAATGCCAGTGTAAAGTCATATTAAGCTTAAACTTCCTCTAAGGTTTCTGTGTATGTGTTGTTGTGTGTGTATGTGGGTGCGTTCTTCAATCAGATCCCCACTGAGCGACATGAGTACACTGGTGTTTTTAATAGATTTATTTATTTATTTATTTATTTATTTATTTTTTTTAACTTTGGTGGATAACTGCATGTCCTGTATATCCCATCCTGGTGCAAGTAAGACCCAAATAACACATCCAACACATTTACCCAGGATCTGTTCATCAGGTGCCACTCATTGATTTCATCTCTTAGCAAACATCAAATATCAAGCAGTTGCAACTTAAGCAATTGTACATTGATGCCTGTGAGCATCAGCCCCCTTAAATGTGATTGTTTTCTTTACATTTTTACTGAAAACAGTTTGGGTAATCAACTGTACTTGTATACAATCATTGGTTCCAAAAAAATTCACAGATTGAGTGGATTGCTCCACCACTTTCAATTCAAAACAGTTTGCTTGTCAATCCATTCCGCACAGTATGTGCTACAGTCCTGTTTTTGTTTGTTTCCGTATACACATTCCTAGTCAGCTGTGGACCGTGGCATAGGTGACATCCATAGGCATTGTAAAAACTAAAATAAACCACTGACTATGAAACACACGCACGCACACACACACACACACACACACACACACACACAAGTAAAAAAGTGTTTCTCAGGCAAGATTTAAACCAGGGATTCATCAAACTTAAAGCAAAAGGCTCAACAGTTGAGTAGTATTAGAGGAACTGGTAACACTTTACAACAAGGTTCTATTTGTTAACAATACAAAATGCATTAGGTATCATGAACTAACAATTAACAATGAATCTTGCACAATGTTAATATATAAAAATACAATTGTTAGTTCATGTTAATTCATAATGCATATACTAGTGTTAATGTATACAACTTTTAATACAAAAAATATATTAGTGTGTTGAAATTAACATTAACCAAGATTAATAAATGCTGTAAAAGTATTGCTCATTGTTATTTCATGTTAATTAATGTAGTTAACTAATGTTAATAAATACAACCTTATTGTAACGTGTTACTGAGAATGGAACAGACAAGTAACCAGTTTGTTAAAAAAAAAAAATCTTTAATGAACTTTGTTGTTTTGAGTAGCTTTACATCTTATGAAACAGTGAACTAATATTCTAGAGCAAAGACTTTAATAAACTTCTTTTGAAGCATTTATTAATACCTGTGATTCATTCCAAGACAAAACAGACAATGTTTAGTGGGGTAATAAAGTGAATATAAAATGTAATTGAGGCCCTGTGGCTAACCAGGATGGAGCAAGACAGGAGCAACGGGGCCAGAGCCCCTGAGCAGAGGGCTGAACCTTCTATAAGAACAGCAAAAGGTCATCAAATGCTTTTATTAATCAGCCAGAGTCAGCCAAGATGTCAAAAAAAGAAACCTCGTCAGAAATTCTGCAACTCTTCTCATCACTCTGAGGGTGCTAGTGGATTTTCCCGCTCAGGGCCAATGCCACAGAATCCCCTAAGCAAGAGGCCGTGTATATTTTTTTACTTTTGTAAATGTTTAATTTGTTATTTGAATTAGCTAGTATATACTAATTAGGTAGGAAATATGCTCCATGTATTTAACTTATTGCTTTTATAAAAGTATGCTGCTGAGATACACTTGGTCACTTTGCAGGTACCCATGCAGTATCATGCAATATCCGCATGTCAGGGGGCTGGAACAGTGGTATTTCTATGTATGAGAATATGCTTTTAAAGGATTACACAAGTTAAGATAATTTAGATAATTTTTTTTTTTAAATGGATTGCTGAGGAATCATAACATAACATAAACCACAGGACAGGCTTCTATTTCTTTTTGGGATTTAAAGTGGAGCAGAATATTATTGGCCAGACCAGACTCAAACATGCATTACCCACCTGAGCACCAAACATCAACATATCAGGGTTGCAAAGGCAAACTGCTGCACCATGGTTCCAGGAAAGACTTACTTAGAGAAAAGAAAGAAAGAAAGAAAGAAAGAAAGAAAGAAAGAAAGAAAGAAAAGAATATATGGAAGGGAGGATGGGAGCCTTTCTACACAGAGGTATAGAGAAAGGCAGTATAAAGCAAATTAATGCTTTGCTGTAACAAGACATAATTTTACCCTGCTTTTTCCACCTTATATAAAAGGAGGAGAGAAAAGAAAAGGGAGAAAAAAGAGTGGAAAAATCTCATTACCTATTAATAAAGCATTTGAAATCAGTTCTTTAGGCTTTTCTCTCAAACACTGTAGTTGAGAGAGTGTGTTGGCAATGACTAATGTATCACATTGTTAAATATATCTATTAATGATTTTTCTAGGAGGCTTTGAATTTAAGGCCATTAAAGAGCTGTAAATCACCAAACTGTCTGCCCAAGAGGCTGCATGACTTCTTATCTCTGCAATTACATGAAGGGGAGCTGGATCTGCTTAGGATCTATCTGCCCATTCCCATCTCATCCCCCCCCCCCCCACACACACCTCTTAGTCTTTGACCTGTAACTTATTTTAATTTCTCTTTGGATGCTAGAACTTGACCCTGCCTGAATTCCTTTACCCATAATGGTTTTTCCCAGCGATTAGTGATAACATAGTTCAGCATATGATGCCCTGACTACCAGCTCATTCAGTTCAGCCAATACTTTCAGTCTTTATACATAGTATACTGCTTCATCAGATATTTAAACTACCAGTCAAAAGTTTGGCCAACTCATTCCTCATTACTATTTTCCACATTTTAGAGTAAAGCCATCAAAACTCTGAAATAACACAAATGGAAGTAAGGAGATTATGTAGTGACCAAACATATTAGACAAATCAGAATCTTAGATTTTTGCTTCCTCAAAGTAGTTTTGCCTTGTTGCCTCTCTGTAAAGCCTACATGTACTGTAGTTAAATGACAGAGAAGCTACTCTTTTCAAAAAGTAGTTAGCTAACTACATTGAACATACACTCACTGAACACTTTATTATGGCCCTAACAAAGTGCCTGACTTGGTCTTCTGCTGTTGTAGCCCATCCGCCTCAAGGTTCGACATGTTGTGCATTCTGAGATGCTGTTCTGCTCTCTAAAATAGTATGGAGTGGTTATCTGAGTTACTGTAGCCTTTCTGCTCTAAACAATCTGGCCATTCTCCATTGACCCCTCTTATCAACAAGGCGTTTCAGTCCACAGAACTGCTGCTCACTGGATGTTTTTTGTTTGTTTTTGGCTCCATTCTGAGGAAACTCTAGAGACTGTTGTGCATGAAAATCCCAGGAGATCATCAGTTACAGTAATACTCAAACCAGCCCGTCTGGCAAGGGTGGATCTAGAAATTTGTTATGGGTTGGCAAGGGGGTGGCATGCAGACTATGAGGGGTGGCAACACCAAAGCAAGTGCCCATGTGTAGTTCTTATGGTTGAAGGCACCTAGCTTCATTGCAACAAGTAAAAGTTAATTAATTGGAGTCACTATAAAATTACAAATGTCCATTAATTTGTGATACAACTGCTTTTCCACAGGTACCACATAGTAACCATTCACTACTGATTTGCCAACATTAATTATTTTTTATTTTTTTTTGCATTATTAAAAATAAGTAACAAAATGTATATCTCCAGAGCACCAAGGCATTGTCTATTAAACACACCAACAAATTCTAAATGTTCCTAAGCTTCACATTTAGAACTTGCAGTCCAACTAAATGTCACCACCTTATGCAGGCCAATTGTTTTTTAATTTTAAGTGTACCCATGGATTGAAAATGCATGCATATCTCATGTTATTTTTGCTAATACAGTCCTGTAGGCCTATCACCTTTGTAACATAATAATCAATTTGAAAGTGAAGATTAACACAAAGTTAAGCCTATATAAAAATTAAAACTTTACGGAAAAATGTACTGTGGGGGGCAGTGCTGCAAAACTCATGAATATTAATTATGCTATGCACAGTATAAGATTATTTTAAATTATCTGTTTTGATCAACAGTCATTCTTAATGACCGATTCAAGCATTCAAATACATTTTTCACATAATATGGTAATTTCGTTTCTTCATCTACCACTATCAGTCTTAGGATTTTGTTAGTCAGTAGATGAATTCATAGATCAGCACTTTGATTAAGAACATGACTGATCTAGTGATAACTTTTTGCCTTTAGTTTTCAAAGGTTTTAGATTCTACATTTCCCAATATAACTTTTTATTTTAATAAACCAAGATTGCATCTGTACATCAGTGGATGGATGGTACACATTAAAAATAAAATGCAATAAAAGATGCGGGGAGACGAGAGTAGCGGAAACACAGACATTTATTGACAGTTCGAAGGTCAGACAGCAACAATCACAAACTCTCCGCACCAGCAGCAGCAACACGGAAAAAAGTAAATATGCACCTGGGCACTGTGAATGGAAAAGTTCACGAACAACCGTCTCCCATCACACAACCCAGCCATGGAACACACAGTTTATATAGGGAGGAAATGCACTGCACATCGGTATGCCCCATCAACAGTCAGCTCACCTGGTTACACCACACCTGAGGGTGATTAAGAAAGAGGGAGAGAAAGAGACAACACACTGGCTGTGTCTCGTTTGGAAGGATGCATTCTCCGGAGGTCACATTTGTCGGCCACATACGTCATCGAGGCTGTCTCATTTCAGAAAAACGAGTAGGACACTTCGAATGCAGCCTTCGAATGCAAACTTCTTTCATGGGAATTCGGAGGATGCATGAGGTGTATCCTTCGTGGGCACTCACAACCCACAATTCTTTGCTTCAATGGAAATGTCTAAAAAAATTACGCCAATTTGCCAGTAAATATGATGTTCCAACGCAAGGAATGTTAATTCCCAAGTTGAAATACCTCAGTAGATGGGTGCAGAGTATATAATATATATAATTATATTAATATATAATTAAAATAAAGTATTAGACTAAAAGTACAACTGTAAAATCTATTTTCTTTTCTCTTTACATCATTATAACTCTCCTAAAATGTACCTCATACGTTCCCTTCCAGAGGGACTTTGATCCCTTCTCACTCAAAGCGCTCATGTTTGTTAAAGAGTGGCGTGCTGTCATAGCAACCATATTACATTCCGTTTCCATTTGTCCTACGAAAGCCGTCTCATTTAAACGAGGCTTGTTTAAAGGAGGACACTCGGTATACTGCAGCCTTCAAAGAACGCGTCCTACCTAGCATGCAGTCTTCCAAACGAGACACAGCCACTCACTCTACATAAACACGATAACAGCCGTAAAAAACACTTATCATAACATTCAAAATAACACATTCCAGCTCCGGATCACCAGTCAATACACACACAGATGAAATAGAAACTCCTACTCAAGAACTGGAGATGTTTCATCTGGATTATACACATACCTGACAAAAGCTATTTCAAAAAGTGGTGAGGACATGTCTCACCCGTCTCAACTTATAACTGACAATGATGAATCTAATAATCATTCTGTGAATACTTGGAAACAACTGAGAAATTAATCTTTTACCTCTTTTTTTTTCTCCATGTATTTTTTCCATGTGGTCATTGTTGTTGAGGAAATAAGCTCATCAACCCGCAAGAGCCCAAACACTGTACACGCACTGCAATAGTCGGTTCCACGATTGGTCGATGCTGTGATTGGTCGCTGCTGTAATCAATCATGCAATGGGTCTGTAGTCCTTTGTGCGTTCGGTGAGAGTTTAGGCAGTTCAACATGAATAAACCCCTACACAATGTCAATATCAACTATAATATACTTAATATTTAATAAATTTGGATACTTATTCTGGGGTGACAAATGGGGTGGCAAAGCTCATTTTTAGGGTGGCAGCTGCCACCCCGCACCAACCTTGTGGCCACGCCCCTGCCATCTGGCACCAACAATCATGCCACGGTGAAATTGTTTTCCCCATTCTGATGGTTGATGTGAACATTAACTGAAGCTCCTGACCCCTATTTGCATGATTTTGTGCATTCCACTTCTGCCACATGATTGGCTGATTAGATAATCGCATGAATAAATAGGTGTACTGGTGTTCCTAATAAAGTGCTCAGTGAGTGTATTGAAAGAAGAAAATACTTTTAGATATATAACAATTGGATGATATTAGAATTCAATAACATCACCTCACAGTTATATATTTAATTAGGCTGACATTCCCTTATGGAAATGATCCATAGATTATCAATGGTATTTGTAGTAAAACCATAGTAACCACAAAATTAACCATGGTTATTACAGTCATTGTTACTACAATATTACTATTGTAAAACCATGGTAACCATTTGGACACTAGAGTATTACTGTACTTAAACCATGTTTAATTGCATCAACCATGGTTTTCAAACAGCAGCAATTAACTAAATGTTTGCTTCAGTAAAAGTAGGCAAAGTCCCTTTAAGGATGCGAAGGGCTCAAGTGTATCCGTGAATTATCAAGTCAAGTCATTTTTATTTGAATAGCGTCTTTCACAACACACATCGTTTCAAAGCAGCTTTACAGAAAATCATGAATTAACAGAAAATGAAACTGTAATATCTATAAAGTCTTAGAGTCATCATTGTTTAGTTTGATAAAATACAACTGTGAATTGTGTATAAAAATAAGTAATTAAATAATAATTGTATTTAGAAACCCAGTGAGCAAGCCGAAGGCGACTGTGGCATGGAACACAAAACTCCATAAGATGTTGGTTAATGGAGAAAAATAACCATGGGAGAAACCAGGCTCACTGTGGGGGCCAGTTCCCCTTTGGCTAACATCATGATTATAATGCCAATATTACTTAATTATGTATAGTGCATGTCAAGATTAATGACTATGTCTTTGAAGTTCATCCTGGATTAACTGCAGAAGTTCACATAGATGCATTGTCCTTTGTTAGCTGGCTGATGAGGGCTTTTGTTGACAATTAATTGATAGTCTATGTATTCCATTTTAAGAGTGTAGTCCATCATTAGACCAAGGTGATGCAGGCAGAGATCAGTGAGGTGCATCGCATTTCAACCGGTAGGTAATTTCAGTGAGGTCTATCCTAAATCCAAAGTTCAGGCAATGGCATATGATGTATCCCATGTCTTATTGTTGGAGTTGGCATCAGTTCATCCTCTGAAGTCCATCGTAATAGACTGAATTGATGCTGAAGTGATGATTAGGTGTATACCTGGCTAAATAGATGAGTCTTTAGTCTAGACTTAAACTGAGTGAGTGTGTCTGTGTCCCGAACAGTGTTAGGGAGACTATTCCATAGTTTTGGAGCCAAATACGAAAAGGATCTACCTCCTTTTGTGGATTTTGATATTCTAGGAACTATTAATAGGCCAGAATTTTGCGATCATAATGAACGTGATGGAATATAGCGTGGTAGAAGGTCACTTAAGTTTTGTGGAACTAGACCATTCAAAGCTTTGTACGTAGTTAACAGAATTTTAAAATGAATACGAAATTTAACAGGTAGCCAATGTAACAACGATAAAATGGGGCTAATATAATCATATTTCTTGGTTCTAGTCAGCACTCTGGCATTTACATAAACGGTCCGAAAGAACTGACTTACTAAAATGAATTGGAGTTCCCAGTGCTAAAAATAAGTAAATTGTTTATATTAACCAGTTCATGTATTTTTTTTTTTTTTAAATGGTTGAAAACATGAAAGAGAGAGGACGGTTTAGGTAAGTGCATTTTTGACGCTTTACTGTACAACTGCTCAATGGAAAATACAACTTGCTACTGGAAAAGCTACACTGTTGTGAAAATGGCCAAGTGACTGACACGCTACTAATGTTAGTTATTAGCATGCTACGAATGTTAGATAAGTTAAAATTTAGCTGCTCGTTTGAAATGTTGGCTATTGTTCAGAAGGATATGCAGCGTTGCAGGTGCTACACACAGCCAAGAAGAGCACAAGATTATCCTGATGTTTAGAAATAATAGCGTCTATCCTTCATTCTCATTATTATCTCACCATTAATGTGTGGGCCAAGTTTTTGGACATACAATAGACATTCATCTAAAAAGATAAGCGAGAGAGAGAAAAACATTTTTTTTTTTTATCATATGACCCCTTTAAGGTTCTTCAAACATGCTAGCTTAGCATCTCAGAGCTATCTCAGGTTGATTGTCCGTCTGAAGTGCTTTTAATTCTGTAGGATGCAGCTGTGGGTGATGGATGTTGGCTGAGTGTGCACTAAAGGAAGAGACCGTCATTAGGCAGAAAACAGAGCCTTAACAACAGCTCCTATGTCTGGCATTTCTTCCCTTTCACTCTTGACCTTTACATATAATTAAACATGCAGTTCAAGCAGCCTCAAATGGACCCCAAAGAGGTTTCTCTTTTGCCTGTGGCTTATCCCCTTATAGCTCACATTTATATGTGTGTGTGTGTGTATATATATATATATATATATATATATTAGTTTTTTTTTTTAGTTTTTGAGTTTTTGCAAGCAGGCTCCATGGTAAACTGCTTTAGTTTCACAGAACACAGGAGCGTGAGCTGGAAACTTTGAAGCAGGTTTGTTTAAGTGTGCAAAGGCATACTGCAGCCTCTCTCTCTCATAATGAACACAGTCATAAATATATGCATGTCTCTAATTAGCCACCATGTCATAGAGGAGCTGGCGATGCTGCTGGTGGTGGGAGGAGAGGACTGTTAGTTAATCTATTAATCCATATCTTGCTGAGGACTGCTGGGCATAGGATCTACTGGGTCCATCAAAAGAAATCATAATTAGCAAAATTCACAAAATTAATATTAGAGGACTTCATCTTTAGAAAGATTGGCAGCCAAAAATAAAATAAAATAAATAAATAAATAAATAAATAATAATAATAATAATAATAATAATAATAATAATAATAATAATATATATATATATATATATATATATATATATATATATATATATATATACACACACAGTACTGTGCAAAAGTTTTAGGCACTTGAGTAAAATGTTGCTTGGTGAGGCTGTTTTCAGAAATAATGCCATAAATAGTTTTCATTTATCTTTTAACGTCATACAAAGTCCAGAAACATAAAAAAAATAAAATAAAAAAAAAAGCTAAATCAATATTTGGTGTGACAACCATTGCCTTCAAAACAGCACCAATTCTCCTAGGTACACCTGGAAACAGTTTTTCTTGGTTGTTGGCTGATAGGATGTTCCAGTCTTCTTGGAGAACTTGCCACAGTTCTTCTATCTATTTAGGCTGTTTCAGTTGCTTCTGTCTCTTCATGTAATCCCAGACTGACTCAATGATGTCGAGATATGGGCTCTGTGGGGGCCATACCATCTGTTGTAGGGCTCCATGTTCTTCTTCTATTGAATTCTATTTGCAAAGGGAATGTTGAAATCTAAAATTGATATTTCTTACTCATACACTAAAAGCAGAATATATAAAATTACTGTTTGAAGACAAATGTTTTTGTGAAAAATATAAAGCGCCTAAGACTTTTGCACAGTACTGTATATATATATATATATATATATATATATATATATATATATATATATATATATATATATATATATATGTATTGTCTTGATGAAAATACATACAGTAATATGCAGTGGTGTCTCAAGTTAATTATTTCTGGTGGGGCACAAACAATCACTAAACCCAACATGTTAGTGGTTGCGTTAAAATTCTCTGTCATTTTCCACAACATTTAGGGGCATGTCATGCGGTATAGTTGGCAGAAACGATGCACTGCGTTTTCTGCGCTTTCCGTTTTTATTTATTATACTTTTTTTTTTTTATCGCTTTATTATCATGCATTAAAGATGAAATTTGTAACTTTTTAAAATACTTTCTTCTATCCCAGCTTAATAAGCTGAGACAACTATAAGTAAGCCATTCATGGTTTGGAATTATTATAGTGCTTTTTTATTTTAAATAAATGATTGTGACTGTACTTTTATCTGCTTGTTATGTCTTTAATATTGTTGAAAATTGGTTAGGTTTAGGCATAATGGTGGGGTCGGGTGTTAAAAATATAAAAAAAAATTGTATAATGTAAATTTAAATTATTGTTACTAAATTTACCCAACCCCATCACTAAACCTAACCAATTATCGACGATGTTAAACATGAAACTTCATTCAACCTTGTTGATAATTGGTTAGGTTCAGGAATAGGGTTGGGTTAGGGGATCTAAAATAATCTACATGATCGTGTAATATAACCACATTAATATACAGTATGTATAAGTATAATAAAACATATTGTGGTTAAACACACACAATACTATCCAAATAGTGGCAGTGACACTTCCCTTTTACATCGGGTTCACACATCCTCCGTGAGCGTGGCATGAGGTCGTGTTGGATGTTCACATTGGCCGCGTCTCTTCTGTGAGAAACAGCATTGCCTCTGCAAAGGAAATAAAATTATCTATGGGGTCCTACGCCAAATTTGATCTTTAATAAGGTCGTAATAAGCTGAGGTTATTGCTGCTTCAAGGACAACATCTGTCATGAACGCCGGTGAAGATTCCTCAATCGACCACTGGAGGTCTCACTCACCTGAATATTAACATTGAACTACACTTTCCAAGTGCCCACATGCCTGGACTGATTACCCTACACCTGCCTCATATCACTCAGACTATTTAAGCCCAATGTGTGTGTTCATTCATTGCAAAGTCTTGTTTGCCCCGGCTACATTTCTGAGCGTTATTACTTACTCTGTTGATCTACCCTTGTTTGAATCTGCTTTGGATTTACCTTGTATGATTCTCTGCTGCCTGCCTATTACTGTGTTTGCCTGGACTATCTCTATTGCTGTTTTGCTGCCTGCCCCGATCCTTTGCCTGTTTTACTACGTTACTGCCCTGTCGCTGATATTGTTGATTGCCCTGGTTATTTTACCCACGCCTGTTTGTACTCTGAACTTGTTGTGTAAAGAAAACGCACATGGATCCCACTCAGCCCGAGTCAGTGTTACAACAGCGGGCAGTCACGTGCACTTCATCGTTATCAGCACACTTGGTTATGATTAGTTAATGTTGTGTCTAAACTGTACACCTATATACACAGAATGGCAAAAGGTCTGGCAGTTTATTAATTCTTTATTTATTTTATTGAGTTTACTTGCATGCAGACATATAAATTGTAGTGTACTATAGGTTGGGTTTGAATAACTTTGATTTGCTTTTGTGTCTTTTCTATAATCTCCTGATTATTTTAGTGTTGTACAGCACTCAGATCCGCTGAGCTCAGCGTGAGCCGCGTGGCAAAAACAGGCTCAACGCCGAAACTATCCGCTCACTGCCTACGTCTGGGATGCTTTTGGGATGCTTCACCTTGCGACTAACGCTTGCAGTGTAAACGGTGTCATCTGTTAATATGGGCGGCGAAACGAAAACATGCCGCTCACAGAGGATGTGTGAACCCGGCGTTAGACTGCCCTGTGCGTGCGTCGGATACAAACGCCAGAGAGTGCTTTTGGCGTCTGTAGATTGACACACTGGGCTCTTGCACAAGCAGCAGTATTTGATGCCTCGGGAGTGAGAACGAGTTGTGTAGTTATGTTCATTAAGAGTTTTGGTAGAAACCCAACCAGGTATTGGCCAGAGCACTTAAGGAAAAAATAAGTACAGTGTTATATTCAAAAACAACATTTTGTTGTGTGGTATCTTATTAATTTAGTCGTATTGTGGCTTAATTCCGTTGTGTTGTATCTTATTTCCATTGTGCTGTGACTTTTCCTTTGTGTTGTGGATCAATCTCGTTGTGTTGTGGTTTATTTCCATTGTGTTTTCAGCTTTTATTTGCTTTGCTAATTTGGTTGTGTTGTGCACCCCTTGGCCACTGTAGTTCAGTGACTATTTTTGTTAATAACACTTTTATGCCAGTAGGTGGCAATAAATTAACATCATGTATGTGAGCAGGCCGGTTCTGACGGACTGCGGGCTCCGCCCTGCCATGAGGCCCCACCCTTGGTCCCTTTCGCCCGGAGTTTGGACGCGTGGCTTGCACTCTCCAACCCGTCGCGATGGCTGACCTGGACCATCCAACTCGGCTATTCGATTCGCCAGGCGCTCGCCCAGGTTCAGCGCCGTCCGCTTCACCTCGGTGAAGGACGAGAACACCGCTGTCTTATGCGTGGAGATTGCGTCCATTCTATGGAAAGACGTGATAGAGCCTGTCCCTTCAGCCGAGATGAGGAAGGGGTTTTACAGCCCCTACTTCATCGTATCCAAAAAAAAAAAGGCGGTGGGTTGTGGCCAATCTTGAACCTGTGAGTTCTGAACCGGGCCTTGCACAGACTCCAGTTCAAGATGCAGACGCAAAAACGCACTTTAGCGAGCGTCTGACATCAAGATTGGTTCACGGCAGTAGACCTGAAGGACACGTACTTCCACGTCTCGGTTTTACCTCGATACAGGCCTTTCCTATGGTTTGCTTTCGAGGCCCGGGCATACCAGTACAAAGTCCTCCCCTTTGGTCTGTCCCTGTCACCTCGCACCTTCACGAAAGTCACAGAGGCAGCCTTTGCCCCATTAAGGGAAGTGGGCATTCGCACCCTCAACTATCTCGACGACTGGCTGATTCTGGCTCACTCGCGGGACTTGTTGTGTGCGCATAGGGACCTGGTGCTCAGGCACCTCAGCCGGTTGGGGCTTCAGGTCAACTGGGAAAAGAGCCAGCTCTCCCCGGTTCAGAGCATCTCTTTTCTCGGCATGGAGTTAGACTCAGTCTCGATGATGGTGTGCCTCACGAGCGAGTGCGCGCAGTCGGTGCTGAACTGTCTGAGAGCGTTCAGATGGAAAACGGCAGTCCCACTGAAACTGTTTCAGAGGCTCCTGGGGCATATGGCGTCCTCAGCGGTGGTCACGCCGCTTGGGTTGATACATAAGAGACCATTTCAGCACTGGCTTCAGACTCTAGTCCGAGATGGGCATGGTGCCACGGGCACACTGCATGCTCGTCACGCTGGTCTGCTGCCGTCTGTTCAGCCCTTGGACCGACCTAGCGTTTCTACGGGCAGGGGTTCCCCTAGAGCAGGTTTCCAGGCGCGTCATGGTTACGAAGAGGATCGCCCACTGGGTCATTTACGCCATCGCGATGACATATTATGCCCAGGACATGCCACCCCCCTTGGGGCTATAAGCCCACTCTACTAGGAGTGTGGCGGCCTCCTGGGCCCTGACCAATGGCACCTCTTTAGCAGACATCTGCAGAGCAACAGGCTGGGCAACACCCAAAACCTTTGCGAGGTTTTACAATCTCCGGGTTGAGCCGGTCTCGTCCCGTATGTTGTCAGGTACGAGCAGGTAAGTTCCAGGATAGCTGGCCGGGTGTACCGCCTGCGCATAGCACCTTTCCCCTCCCTGAGGTGAAGACATGCGCTTTGACCCCCAGTCGTGTTCACAAAGTTGTGGACACTGGATGACCTTCCTCCTTAGCCCTGTGGCAGGCGGGTTTGTGGAGAAACTCGCTGCCAGCCCAGTACGTGTTCTAACTAGGCCCTGTACTGGGGTAGGTGCTCCACATGCGCTGGTTCCCCGTAGGTAACCCTGTGTGATGTATCTTCCGAAAAATGGTTTCCCTGTTGGTAAACTGCGTCTTCCTTGGGCAGAGCTTCTTCTGCACCTGGTCACCATGTCTGTAGAGTTCCTCCCCCCTCGGGTAGGACCTACCACGGGACTTCTCCACATGTCCCGTGTCTTCATCCGACAAAACTCGGTAAGACCATGTGACGTATTTCCACTCAAATATCCCCCCCCTTCCAGCCAGGGTGTGGTCTCTGTGGTGTCTTCCCCTTGGGAGTGACACCCACCCCGACGCGGACACTTATGGCCCCCAGTCGGTAAACGATTTCCACTCTTTTTGGGGAGAAAAAAGAGGAGAAGAGGCCACGGCTGGGCTAGCCTGTCCCCATTTTTTGGGCAGTCGACTTGTCCCCGAGGTGCAGAGGACCATTCAACACTCATAGGAGCGTTGGGGAGGTTACGTGACGGCCTGGTGCGCTGGCTACGAGGTACACAGCGGTCTGCCCATCTCACACTGCCAGTCCACGTAACACAGTTCAGCTTATTGTGCCGTTTTGTAGAGGGACCCCTAGTGTCACTACATTGACACAATGTCGAGTGAGTGACAGATAGGGAATGTCCTGGTTACTTTCGTAACCTCCATTCCCTGATGGAGGGAACGAGACGTTGTGTCCCTCTTGCCACACACTGAACTACCCGCTGAAATGGCCGGGACCTTGTCTCGGCTCCTCAGTACAAAACCTGAATGAGTGATTGCGAGCCAGCTCCTTTTATACCCGTATGTCCGGGGGAGTGGCATGCAAATTCCACTCGCCAATTCCCACTGGCCTTTTCTCAAAGATCAGAGGTGTTTGGGACTCCCAAGGGCAACCCCTAGTGTCACTACATAGACACAATGTCTCGTTCCCTCCATCAGGGAATGGAGGTTACGAAAGTAACCAGGATGTTATGATTGTTTTACTACAAACTTTGAGACTGTATATTATATTTGACTCTCCGGTGCTGGAACAGGGCTAAAACACAGCGTGGATATACTGTAGGTCTGACTATGCGAGACTGTAGTTTGAAGTAATAACTTTTCTTTGCATGATACATAGGCTATCGTATAAATGCAGTCAATATCGCGTTAGCTAGCTAGCCAGCTTTATCAATAGCTGTTAGCTAAATTTGGTGGATGATGACAGTAGCGGTTTATAAAATAGAAGGTACTTTATAAATATGTTGACACAATTCACAGTATTGATGTGATTCCATCACAACTGTCATTTTGATATATCGATGCGCTGTTGTTTTATAATAATAGAATGTATATATTTTCTGTATAACCAAGTTACGTTACACTAATGAATGGAGCTTTTTGCATTATCTTGAACATTGTCTAGCATTCATTTTATGTGTTATTGTAGTAACCTTGCTGAATAATTACAGATTAACATTATGTCAGTTACTGTGAATCAGCATACCTGACTTTTATTATAAAGAGAAGATCGTTGAAATTATTTGAAAGTTACGAAGCAAGGTAGCTTGCAATTCGTCAGCGTAAGCAGGCAAGATTAAGTTAGCTAAAATTACACAGATCACTCCTTATGGCACTATATTTCACATGCTTTGCAGTTATATAAGCTTACCTGTCCAATAAGAACACCAATTCAGGGTCGGTTTTGATCCCCAAAACCGAACGAAGGTCCCTCCAGGAATCAAATGCCCTGCCCATGTTCACTCTAGTTTTCCCTCGACCACGATCAGGTTCCCGCTTAGCCAGACAGGATTCAGTAGATAAATGTTTTTTTTTTTTTTTTTTTTTGCTTACTCAGAATTTGTGTAGGAGTAGGTGTTGTGCTGGGAGCCAGGTTTGCTGGATTCCATCTGTAAGATAACGTTACCGAGTGTTGCAGACTGTTGTCGCTGTTGAATAGCGGAAGAGAAGCACTGAGGCAAGGTTCTCGGGAGCGTGCATAAACGTCACATCATTTGGATTTTCCCAGCAAAAGCGACCCGCTCCCTTTGCATGAAAATCATAGGCAACCTAGGAAGTCAGGGAAGGGCTCATTTTTTTAAGTTGCATTGCAAGTCATTCACACATTGGCAAAAAAAAAAGGCGAATATTACATGAAAATTGTTACATATTGCACCTTTAACAATAAAATTGTGCATTAATAAATCATACTTATTTCATTTTTAAAATGTAATTAAATGTGTGTGTGTGTGTGTGTGTGTGTGTGTGTGTATATATATATATAATATACCTGCTGTGTATATCTACTTTTAATGTATACACACAGTAAACTTGTACTTGTACTTGAGCACAACAAAAGATTAATCACAAACTTTATTTGTGACAATATAAACAGATATACACAGCAGGCTGGTGTGGAATATATATGTATATATCATGTAAACTGCTCATACCATTGTCCAATGACAGGCCGTCTTAACATCCTCTTTGAGTGGCACGTGGGAGAGGGGGTGTGTCTTATAACTGAGTCAAAAGTTCATTAGTTGCTCTCACGAGTCAACAGTCCAATGGCATTTTTTAACTCAATTCTCAATTGGTTAAAGAAAAGGAAAAGAAAAAAGAAACAGAAAAGCAAAACGAAAAAGAAAAGCCATTGGCAAATGGATGAGGAAAAGCAACTGGCAAATGACTTAAGAAAAGCAACTGGCAAATACCTTTTTAAAATGCAATTTAAAAGGTGCTTTTAAAGTGCATTAAAATGTGCATTTAAAAGACTCATTAATGCACTAATTTATTGCTACATTTAATGACATTTTTAAACATGAACTAAATAAATACATTTAAATGTGTCTTTATATTTGTCCATTTATAAATTGATTTATTTATTCAAGTTTTTATTTTCAAATTAATCGATTGATAATTTATTCCTTCATTCTTTTTTAATTGGCACTCCTGGGCTTCAGCTGGTATGGACTGACAAATGGTAAAAGAAAAAAAGTCAAACAATAAAGAGAAGCAATTGGCAAATGGATGAAGAAAAGCAACTGGCAAATGGATGAAGAAAAGCAATTGCCAAATGCTTTTTAAAACGGCATTTAAAAATAAGTACATTTTAAAACATGAATTAAATAAACACATTTAAATGTGTCTATTTATTTGTCCATTTTTAAAATGGTTTATTTATTCAAATTTAAATGAGTCTTTTTATTTGTCCATTTATAAATTGGTTTATTTATTTTTTATTTTCAAATTAACAGATTGATAATTTATTCCTTCATTCTTATGTAAATGGCACTCCTGGGCTTCCATAATTTCTATGTATGGTCTGGAATACAATTGTCCTCGTGTTCTGCTGCCAAACAGCAATTCCAAGTAAACTTTCTGTTGCCTTAAAAGGAATACAATTTATAGGTTATACAAAGTGACATTTATCTTTAACAATGCTATCTAAGTGGATAGCAGGCACAACAATGCCGCTACTAAATGGGCCGCCATCTTGAATGTTGTGGGTTGAATGAATCACGTGACTGCGTCACATGACACAGATACATTATCATTTTCAAATATCTCAGTTTTCCCTGTCCACACTTCAATGCGAAGATGGCGATTTCAAATGTACCCACTTGGGAGAGCATTTGGAAAAGCAAAGTTTTCGCTGGACAAAAACGCTGTCTCAGTATGGACAGAATGCCAAAACGTAGTGAAATTAATGCGTTTTCAAACGAAAATGTATTAGTGTGGACGTGGCCTTAAATTTCACTCTGTTCATCACTCATCCAGTAATCGTATGACTTCAGTAGACTTGGAATTTAGTGCATGAGTTGTTTAATTTATTTTTAACTGTGGTTTTATTGTAGTGATGATTTTCTGTAGTGATTTATTGTAGTGATAAACTGTGGTTTTATTGTAGTTCATGAACAATTTGTTAATTTTGAACAAATCTTTTATATGACTCAGAAGAACGAATAGTCTCAGAGAGTGATTCATTAATTTTGTCGCAGCCACGCATGTGCAAAATCCATGCTCGTGTTTCGTTCATTTGGCGCGGGGACAGCTCTGTACAGGAAACAGAACTGATTAGTTCACCTCCCGAGTCGGTCTTCGGGTAAAAGTCGTTCACTGACAGCCGCAAAGTCTCTGTATTGCAAAAAGAAGTTACTTAATACTTCTTAATGAGCCCAACAAGCAGTTTGAGATGCTTTATTTTTGCCCTTACAGTTACACGAAGTGTTTCTGGTCACTAATTTTATCTTCTATATTTCTTGCGATTCATAACTTGTGAATATTTCTGTCATAATGTTTTTTCCCATCCCATTGAATCTGGTAATAAAGAGTAATGTTTTAAACTTTGAATGACTTTTATCTTCTTGTCAGAAAATATCATAGAGCTATAAGGAAACCCCATATTATTTACTTGTTTATTGAGTTGATTTTAAATAAACTGTAATTTATTTTCCTTCATGATGCATCCCCTCGTTGTATTATTTATTTATTTCTTCTTATGTTCTTGTTGGGAATAGACCCAAATCAAGAATTAATTATTTATTAACTAATTTTACACTTGGGATAAAACATCGTGTCAACACTTTCTGCATGAAATACATGAAAATAATACATCATGACAATTCATATGATTTAAAAAAGTCATTTATTGCCATACTAACATGTACTGATCATGATACAAACAACTGCAACACACTATAATAAAATATTATGAAAAAAGACCACTAATTGTCATTCGTGAATGAGTGCTGAGCCTGGAGGTCACGTGTCAAATGAACGAAGACTCAGATCTGAACTCCTAAGACCGACTTGGGAGGTGAACTATTCAATTCTGTTTCCTGTAGAGCCTATGTCACATGATGAACGAAATGAACAAAATTACTTGAAAAAAGATAAGTTCATTTTGCTGAACGAGACTTAAAGATCCAAGGCAGTAAAATGATTTGTTTTTGTCCTTTTTCAAGCTTGATAGCCCAGAGAAAAATTTTCAAATCAAACTTTCAAAATGTTTCTTTTGTTTTCTGCATAAGAGAGAAAGTCATTCTATTGGAGCAACATTATATGGTGAGTAAATAATGACAGAATTTCAAATTTTTTGGGGGTAAACTATTCCTTTAAAGTTATTAATAAAGTCTCATATAAGGCTAATATTCACCCTAAACTTGAGCAAATGTTCCTGATCAGAATTTTGAACAGTATGAGAGGTGGAATCACAGGTTATGGATATGAATGACACAGTGGGTACATTAATGAAAGCCACTAGCTACTTTAGCCATTAGCAGGGATCATCTGATGGGTTGCAGACCCAGTGAGGTCACCTGCTACTGGGGGGTCATGTTTTACAGATGAAATTATAAAGTGCTTCCCCTTTAATCAAATGAGACATAACACATACTGCCATACCTCATGGCAACAGGGTTTATTTATAGTCCCCAAACCCAAATGACCAGTTGGTTTAATTTAATAGCAGCCAATAGGATTATACACAGAAACAAATTACCTAAGTGGTGCTATCGGGCAACGAAAATCTTTAACAATAATGGAAACCATGGACATCATGTCTGGCTATATTATATCATTACTCCACTTGGCCTCTGCATCAGTTGGGCGGTTACCAACCGGACATGATATGTTGCCATTAAACCTCAACATGCTGTTGTAGCTTTATAGTTGGCCCAGAGGGACAAATGGCTCTTCCAAGAAGCAAACAGGCTCACTCTCCTTTGCTTTCACACTCACCTCCTCAATTTTTCAATCAGATCCTGGTCCTGATGGTGGTGTAAAGGGGATGGATTCAGACCCCTGGAGGCCTCCAGATGTCTGTCCATTGGCAGTGTCTGCCCCACATGCTCAGGAATTTGCTGCCTCTCAGTCCTCCAACACGAAAACTATCAAAGTATACAAAAACACAAGCCTTCGGCAACCACAAAAGGAGAAATTTTGAATAATGTATTGTTATTTTATTTTTTTTATTTATTTACTAATTTCAAGCTTCAAAAATGGTTCTTACTTGTGTACTATATTCCAATTGCTTGGAAGCCTTACAATATCTTTGTGTTCGAAATAGATCGACAATTGTTTTCATTTATCATTTTCCACTCCAATTAGCTGGTAGTTTGAGAACTGCTGATATTTGAGTCTGTAAATTGAACTCGAGAACTGGATCAGTATATACTTTTATGCTAACTTAGTAGATATACTGTATATCATGGATTGATTAAAAATTATGATTTGTTATGCAATGACATCTATTAAATAAAACCATTTGGCTGGCAGCCATAAGCATGAAATTGAAAGGGTTTTTCTTTTAAAAACACAAATAATACTATAGAACCGCAAAAGAGAAATCACAGAGGAGTGTAAATACATTTCTTTAAGACTGCTGCCCAGACATACATGAGTGAATTTAATAAAGTTTAATCTCCAAACTCTGTGTGTTTCATTACCCAAGCAACAGATCACAGGTTTGAGAGTGTGGTCAGTGGGTCAGGGGTAGGAGGGAGAGAGAAAGGGGGTCCTCTCACTTGAGTGATTCTGCACCATTAAATCAGATATCGGAGAAAGCCTTTAACCAACACATGAGTCGCACAGAATGCTAATAGACGTAGCTCTAAATTATTTTCCACTTTAAAAGAGTTGTGCTTGTGACATGTTGTTTTTTATCAAGGAATGCAATTATTCTTCAGCCTTAATATCTCAGAGCTTGTCACTGCCTGGCAACGCTTGCCAACTGCAATCAGAAATAACTCTGTCCCCTCAACTTAATGAATAACAAGTACTAGGCCATAAACTTGTAGTCATCCTCTATCCAATCACATTGTCTTGAGTAATTAAAATGATTAGCTTAATTAGCTTAATTAACTACATTTGACTACAGGACATGGCCATATGGTGGAGCAAAACAAAGATGGGAGCTAATTAAAGTTAAAATAATGCAGGTTTTAATTAACTCAACCCTAAGGCATCAACATTTTCAAATTTATCCAAGCTGATAATTAAAAAGTCCTCTTGCCCAAGCAACATTTCTTCTCGGAGCTAATTAAATCTGGAAATGAATTAGCAACATGACGCTCCAAATATTAATTCCTGCTAGAAGATGACTTCACTTTCTAATGAAATTAATTAGGTGCACTGGACTCTCAATCAGACTCAGGCTGTGTCCGTGAGCACAGACCCCATGTAATCAAGTACTGGGCTACAGGCCCCAGGGCAGAAATTTACAATTGTAATGAACACTCTTTAACTGTGTGCCGCTCTTAATATACCAAATGAACATGTAGATCTACTTATGCCAAGGGCATCCTCATGTAATACCAGAGCAGTGGTAGAAGCAAAATAATTTTGTATTTTTTCTCTCTTTTTTTCATACTGTTTGTGTGTGTGTACTGCTGAAATCCATGATGGAACCAGATGTACCGGTGTGTGTTCGGCTACTACATCTGTGTAGTGTGTCTGTCCGTGTTCATGAGGTTAATAGCGACTCGTTGGAATGCTAAAACACATGATAAGGCAATAAAAACCTGTGTTTTATAAACTCTGTCTGTCATTTCGATGTGGTTAATTTATACACTCAAGCATATCTGTAAAACAAACTTCATTAGCTCACCAATAAAGAAGCTAATTAAACACAATGCATTGTTCTATGGGCTCATCCGATCTAAAAAAATAAATAAAAAAACAGCTCAGGAAGAAGCCATCAAGCTTGAGACATCTCCTTTGGAAGGGCATCATCAAATGCAAATGCTCCTGTTTGTGAAGGGGAGACTTTTACAAGCACAGGCATGAATAAACAATTTGATGGCACTATATATTTCAGCACAAGATGTCAGCTGCTCAGTTTCTGCCACTTTCACAGCTTCACACCACAGATTTGCATAGATACAATCTCAAGATTCAAATTACAATTTAGACTCATTCCGGAAAGCCGTCACTGTAACTGGCATTGCTTATCTCTATAGTGAGCCTCGGAGAGGACAAAGTGGATGTCTCTCAAGGATTCCTTTGAATTTATCACCCTTTTTTGAGTGTTGTTTTAGTACATTTGCCATCAGTTGAACCGTGAATCAATTTAGCGACACAATGCGCACACCCAGATGCTAAGCAAATAGCTAGATGACAAGACAATATTTACTCATGATTGTGCGTGATTTATGGAAGGGCTTTGTGTTTTCACCTAAGCTTATGTCTAATAATTGTCTGCATTCTTGGCCAATTGTGAGGCAGCTCGTCTAGGTGTTATCCACCACTGTGGCAGACACACAATTGCAGTGCCCAACACAAAGAGCATATAACCCTCTTAATATGCTTTGTAGTCAGGATAAAAATAAGGTGCATTTCAAACTGTTCTGAGACCAGTGCAGACAGACAGTACACTGGAGGTTAAGTCATTCACTATATAGGGATCAAGAAAGCAAGGGAGCATCCTACAGCTCTCTGTGCAACTCACTCCTGCATTCACTCCTAATATCTGACAAAAAGTTCAGTTTCAGGCTGCAAGATGATGTTTGGATCACTCAACATGTTTGAAAGACATGGGACAATAATCAGTACATAGATTAAGAATTTATAATGTATAATGTATAATTTTATTTTAACATGATTGGCAGTAGGGCTGTGTCGATACAATCAAATGTCGAAATATCGCAATACTTTTTCTGATGATATTGTATCAGTACTTTGGATCCATGAATCAATATTTATCTAAAACTATTTGTGTATTCTTATCATGTAAACATACAACAAATTTGGCATACTGTTACTTCCAAATCAATTTAATGAGCTCACCAAGAGACAAAAACTTGATGTTTCGAACTACATGCTCTTCATCTGACATCAGTATATAACTGAAATATACCCAAATTAATTGGAATTAAAATTGGAATTGATTCTAAATCAAATCAAATTACGATATTGTGATTTATCACAATATATTGAATCGTGACATGTGTATTGCAATATGTATCGTGAGGTGCCAGGCGATAACCAGCCCTAGTTGGCAGTGATTGGATGATGCTGGCCATTACTTTGAATCAGAATTAATTATGCTAATTTCTGATGTGATGTCTGTAATGTCTCAAAAACATGAATAACCAGGGTTGGGGAGTAACGGAATACATGTAATGGGAATACGTATTTAAAATACTAAATATAAGTAACTGTAATCCACTACAGTTACAATTTAAATAATTGGTCATTAGAATACAGTTACATTCAAAAAGTATTTTGATTACTGAAGAGATTACTTTGCATTTTATTGTTATTTGTTTCATTTAATATTTAGGCCTTTCAGATGGAAAACATTTATACATATAAATGATGCGATCCAAAGTGCATTTGAACAGCGGTGAAACACTTTCTTATGATGTGTTACATTCATACGAGCAGACAGAGAAGTAAGTTTGAAGTAAGTCTGGAGCTGAAGAAATAGAAATAAACCTTGTGTAAACTGTCAGCTTTATGCTAAGCTAAAATGCTATTTCTCGCCATTTTACATGCACGTTACCAGGCACGATCATATTTTTTTATCAAGAAAATTCACGTTAGATCATAATTTCTTTTTTTCTAGTAATAGATATTGGGGCAAAAATCATATTCTTGATCATATTTTTGTATTGTGAACAACACTGCATAAGATATTTAGGTTTTTCAGAGAATGTATTTTTAACATGTGTATTTGGTCTTACTGTACTGGCAGAGTTTTTATAGTCAAAACAAGTGAAAAAATCTACCAGTGCTGAAGAAGTAATCCTAATCCTAAAATTCTAAAGTATTTAGAATACGTTACTGACATTGAGTAATCTAATGGAATACGTTACAAATTACATTTTACAACATGTATTCTGTAATCTGTAGTGGAATACATTTCAAAAGTAACCCTCCCAACCATGTGAATAACCAACACTCCTGGAAACATAATAAACAATTTGATTAAAAAAATACTTTTTTAGCGGCGCTTTTATAGACTTTCTATAGCTTGGTATTATTTAAAATTTCACAAATTAGCCCCGCTGTCCACATATGATGCCATCAAATATTCAAAGCTAGCTTGCTAACTGCTAGCCTCTCTGAATTACACACCCTAGTTTTAAGTAATTCGTTACCCCTCTCTTTTAAAATGTGGTAAATTGTAATATCATGTTATATTTGGCAGAATACAACTTTATTATAAACCACAGAAAATGAGGTCAGCAAACAGTTCTGTGTTGTGATTGGACAAAATCGTGGTTGCCGGAACTGTTCAGCAAATGAATGCCTGAGAATCAGCTGTTTGAATCTGAGCGCCAGCTGCACCGGGAGAGCTGTCTGAAGAAGGAAGAGACAGCCTGGCTGCACAAGTCTGTGTTCACGCCAAGTGTTAATGTTTAGCATCAACTAAAGGTAATGTCTTGGTTTTATTTTTTTGTCAAATATCCGCAGCTTTGCTGGGAGTGAAAACGGCTTACTTTGTTTTTAGTTACTTGGTTATGAATAGTGGCCTGATGTCAAGCGAAGTGATTTAGTGCAAGCTAACAGCAAGGTTAAGCTAAGTTGTCAAAGTGTACAGATTTAAGCTATCATAACAATACCAGAGCTGAAGTTTTAACCCCTTTAACAAGCTGAGGGACATTAGTCTTAGAAATTTAATTTGATGGTGCATCTGTTAAGTTCAGTACAGGCAAAAAAACATTACTTCATTTGTAGTGGTCATTGTTGTATTTATTGAGCTTATTTTTTAATGTGCTAACATGGCAGTAAAAGTGAAAGATGCAGTTAGCTCTTGATAGAAGTCCAAAGAGCTAACGTTACATGTGATTATTGTCATAAAGTTGACTAAGTTAATTATGAAAACCTTGTTAAATTTGTGTGGCATTTTGACAGAAAATGTGTGGGAACCGTACTTAAATAGTGATTACAATTAACCCTTACAGTGAATAGTGGATTTTAACCCTTATCTTATTTCTGTGCTTTTTTTTTTTTTTTTTCTGTTTTTTGTCACTTCTGTCCCTGATATGTCAGAAAACCTCAGTTCAAACCAGTCATCAGGACCATATTTCGCTGTGTTCCCACATGTCTTCAGAAGATTCCTACAAGCAAACAGACGTGACCAAGGTATGTTTTTTGGTTGTTCACACAACATTAGAAAATGGAATAACCAAATTGATGCAGTATGAAGGCTGGAATGTTAGTGCAACAGTTATCATGATTTCAGATTTTTACATTTTACATCACAATTGTATGCATGCTAAATTGATCTAATTTCTATTCTATAATTGATCTAACACAGGATGTGTCAGAATTACTGTACACAGGTTGCAGGTTCAAACAGATAAACGTTTGATTTGATCTTTTCACAGACGAAGCGGTGGCCACTGGTTTAATGATTGCTAACAATATTATTGAGAGAAGCCACCCACAGTGTCCAAAGCCTGGAGTTATGGAATTTTCTTCCTTATGGATGCCTCCTAAGATGACTGACATCTTTTTCAGAGTTAATGTTAAAACTGTTATGTAGTGACGGCTAAGGGTGAGTGAATTGAGACTGAATAAAACTAAAGTGCACCGTGATAATGAACAGTGACATGTCATTCTATGAGATATTTGATGTGAGCATTTCATATAGTTAAAGGTGGGGTATGCGATTCCATGAGAATACCATGACAAATACCATGATATAGAGCGAACAACGACACAGCAAGTAATGTAACTAACGTTAGCTAGGTTGTGGGTTAGCTTAGCTAGGTTGCGGGTTGGCAAACTGTCTCTACAATTGCTGCTGCGAAGCTAACAGTCAGAGAGGATGAGAGCCAGCAAACCAGCTCCAGACAGCTATGTATATATATATATATATATATATATAATATAAACACGCATGCATGTGTGTGTATACAGTGTGTATGTGTGTGTATATATATATATATATATGTGTGTGTGTGTGTGTGTGTGTATACAGTATATGTATGTATGCGTGTGTGTGTGTGTATGTGTGTGTGTGTATGTATGTGTGTATATATATATATATATATATGTATGTAACTACACTATTTTTTCTGTTAGTCAGACAATGTCTCTCATCAAGAGCAGCTTAATGTTTCATTTGTAGCTCAGTGGGCAGAGGGAGTCGGGTTTGACACACAGTGCTCTTTTTATTGAATCGAATTGTTTTGAGTCGTGAATTAAGAATCAATTTAAATCTAATTGTAACACCAAGAATCGGAATCAAACTGAATTGTGAGATTGCCCCGAATTCCTACCCCTACATGGCAGTACCACCATGTCCAAATAATATTTTCCCCATGCAATCCTAATCTGAATCTTTTAATAAATGTATATTGATACAGTCTATAATACAGATAAATTGAGAATTATATAGAAGGTAATTAGTGCCATTATTCACACTGTTTATACTTTAGATACACATTATTATAAATCTTTAAAACCTTAGAAGCATTATTATAAAAATCTACAGTAACCATTTCTTTGCTTCCATTTGGTGTTTATTTTGAATGGTAGGTTCAGTTGTCATGATTGTTGAATTTCAACTGTCAAAATAAATGATTGAAAGCATGTATTGTTTTTGCGCTTTTATTGTTCTGGCCAATAGCTTCACAAAGAGCAATAGTGTATTGATTGGTATGTATTTATGTAAAATTAAAGTATACCATTCTTTTATCTGCTGAAGTAAAATGTTCACATAATTAAGCATATTGATTCCTGTATAAAACCTGTAATTTGAAGAACAAAAGAACCACAAAAATATGTATACTTATAGGAATATATTGTAAAAAGGTGGTTTTAACAAACTTAAAATGTTATTACATCCCAAGCACTGTAAATGAATTGGAAAGTGTTGCATATTTAATGGATTATTTGATTTTAGACATTTAAATTTTTCTATGAATTTCTGTGAATATATTGAATGATCACATAAAATAAAAGCTTAGATCTGTGAACACACTAACCATAAACTTTTATATAGGGTTAATTACATGTAATTTTACATTATTTTTCTGTATTTAACCAATAGAATCCAGTGCTGTAACAGTGAGATCTCATGGATAAACAGTACATCGTAATAGTTTGTAGGCAGGTCAACCAATATTTAACTATGTAAATTTATAGGTTAAGAACATTTATTGACAGATTACCTCTGCTGAAAATTTTTAAATAAGATTTAAAAAACAGTAAAGTGACTGTTAATTTAAATTAATTTTTCTTTATTTTACTTTTAAAATTGTGTACTTTGACAGGCGCATGTTATAGACTGATTGAATAATTCTATGAAACAACATAATTTTGCTGTTATTTAAAAGATAGCAACCTTCAAATTGTGGGCTTTAATTGTATTTATGCAGCATTTCTTTGATTTTATTACATTTTAGAGGTGTATTCTAACAATAAAAATGTGTAATTCTACTCATTTGGTCGTAAAATTAAAAAAAATATATACAGGGAAAAGCTGTAATTTTACGGTAATTCATTGTTGAATTAAGTATAGTATTTTACTGTAATTTTATGGTAACTGTTTGGCAACTTTTGCTGCCGGACATTTTACCCTTTTTTTATTTATTTATTTTTATTTATTTATTTTATTTTTTTTACAGTGTACTTGAGGAAGGAGCGTCAGAGTATCCGCCATAATTACTGGGGCAAAATGTTGTCTGAATATCAACAAGGTGCTTTCAAACTTCATAGACAAAAGCCATGGAAAAGCTTTTTTATATTTCTGTTTACAGAGTGACATTTCCAGTGATCTTTGGTCATCACTCAGGATATGTTTAGTCCACTGCAGAACTCCACCAAGGCACAAAGGATTAATCAGAATGAATGCGAGTGTATACGCAGACTCCTGCTGGGAGAGAACGGGGGCTACTTGTGCATTAATGCAATGTTAGAGAAAGAAAAATTGATTAGAGGCATCACAGTCCAGCTCATTCAATCAAATATTTAGCTTGGCTCAAGTTAAAGGGGAACAAAGAAACAACTCATGAAATTATGGAATCCAAATTAAAAGCCTGATTTATGCACAATATGCATGTTTGTGTGGGTATCAGTGGCTGTGTTGATGTTCAGATCAGAGGGATTATCTAGGCATCCCTTTGTGATGGTCACTGCCCTAACACATTTAAGTATGCCTAAGATCAGGTGGAATAGGTCACGACAGTGCATTTCTCCAGTGGTTCCTTTTAGACAGTTCAATAGAGCATGCTTGTGCTGAACTTTAAAAGGGCATTAAAAATGGCATGGGGCTCTCCTGTGGTGAATCCTTGTTGAATATTTCTTAGTGATGCTTTTGGAAATGGAAGAGCTACATCAGCCCCTGCTCACTAACCTCGTGAATCCATCATGCACTTTAATAAGATTGAATAGCACAAAGCATTCATTCTGCAGAACCCTTATCACATATACCTGAAGGGAGAGAAGAAAGCTAAGTTTAAGCCACAGGTCTCCGACCGTTCTTTTGAGTGTTGGCTAAATGAATATTAGCATTAGTCTCTAGTGAAACCTTCCCCACCCAAAGGCAGCAAAGGTCAGTACATGACAGGGTTAAAAAAACAGGTTACTGGTTTGCCAGTGTTAATAGGAACTTCTTTCAAGTCTTAGAGATAGTTTGTGGGGAGGAAGGAGAGGGTATGATCATACTCCAAACACTCAACACCAACACTAACGTGAGTTGCGTTTCTCACAAGTTGTATTACTGCAAAGAGCCACTAATATGCACCTTATCACCTGCCAAATAGTTAGAGAATTTATAGTGTTGGTCCTGTGACTAAACATTCTTGAGTGTTCAGAAAGAGCCCTGTTTTGTAGGTTAAAGAGAACTAAGCCCCGAGTGCACAGTAGAGGTATTTCACACAATTGAAAAACATGTTTCAGCCTAAAATGTAGGTGAATAAAGACTTTGTGCAGTCAAACTCCAAAAAGGACAACGACTCATGCACTATAAATATACTTGGTCTTCTGAAGCTGTACGATCACTTTGAAACCTAATTTGTTCTAGTTCATGACGTCATGATGTTTGGTTATGAGACACAAGAACCAATGAGGTTTGATGTTATTGACATACTGTATATACTATAGTGGCCATATTTGATTTGACAGCTGTATGCAGGAGTTGATCAATGATTTTTTTATTTTTAATTGAATAACTACTTACATTTTTGTCTGTTTTAGGGTTGTGCCACGTTGGTCGACTATTCAACTAGTCGTCTACCAACTGACTAGTTGATAAGTGGGGTCGACTACTAACAATATTTTTTGTGGTGTTGGTTTTAATGGGAGACACAATTCTCAAATTAATTGAGACGCAATTTCTTAGAGCATTTTTGCATGCTTAACAGTGAATAACAGTCAACAGAGTAAAATCCTCTGCAAGAATTTTCATCTTTTTAATGCTTTAGGTTTTGACTTTTTATGCGCTGTTGTTACAGCAAAGCACTGCATCAACAAAACATTTCAGGACGATCACCGTCAGACATGAAATCCTCTGCTCTGAGTTATATTTCCGTATTTGTGAGGTGCTGTGGAGAGATTGAAGTCTTTTGCTGATTCTGTCTGACACTACTTAAATAAATAGTTGCAGTAAAAAAGGTTTAGATTGCTTAATGTTGTAAATTAGCCTAGATATGTACCAGCAATTTTATCTTGCAGCTCTGTGCTTTTGAGTGTGCAGCTGGATTGCTCTGAAGCACTCCAATTACATGAAGTTCCTAAACGTAAGTTCGGGAGGAACGAGTCCATCTAATCTTTCAATTAACAGCCAGAGTATTTAAGCAGCTGTTTACCTCTCTTCGGTCTCAGCTGTTTCCAGCATTTGGCCCCGCCCACCCGCTACAGATCCATGCAACGTCTTATTACTCTGCTTGAAGCATTCATCCTCCTTATCAGATAAGCTATTTTATCAAAATCATTACGTTATTCAACGAAAGCTGCCACAGCAGCTCACTATTTGCATACATCGTGATAATGGCGGCTGCCACTTTAACTGTGGTTTTCTGCCCTGCCTTTCTTCCTTTTTAATCATTACTCGCCAAAGCAGATCCTATTGCGTTGAGGCTGCCTCCGCAAAACTGGACACTGCTTCACCATACACCAGTGTTGCCGCTTCATATGGCCATGCACAGGTCCTTTCATCTTAACTGTCTTCATTTATTCCCACACGCTTGATTGTTTAAATCCCGCTCTTGTGTTTCCTCTTAGCGGCGCTTCAGCGGTCTCTCTTGCTCTCACTCTCTCTCTGATTTTCTGGGGGTAGTACGGAGTATCTCCTCACAAAACTATTGCAATGCAGTTACATCAATCATGCAAGACGTATATTGTACAGCAGGCAGCGTTCATATAGTACTCCTAAGGAGCGAATGACCATAAGTGAATAATGATTGCAAGTTCATTTTCTCCTGCATTTCCATTTGCAGTGCAGAGCTAAAGCCCTTTTATTTCTCAGATAATTTTATGCTGTTGTTCACATTGTTTAAAGCTGTATTTGCCAGCTTTAAACAATGTGCCCTCTTTGCAGCCCTCTTTATTCTTAGATAATTGTATGATGTTGGTCACATTATTGTTTCTAATGGTCACTAATATTCATTCTCTCTTTTCTCTAGACTTATGTCCCCGAAACGTCGACCGCATGCTTTCCCCAAAAAATAAGCATTAGCAGAAGTTTTCCCTCTACTGGTGCAAGTGCAGCCCACTCTCCAGTGGCCATGGATCTAACTTTTCACAGATTATTTCTTATTCACAGGGTTGTGAAATGTCTTCCTAGTATAAGTTTCACCTAAATACGACTATTTTGTCTTTTCTACAGCAACGCCTGAAATTGTGCCTTCCGCAGGGGTTTCACCAGCAGGTCTCACTGGATTGTATGGAGGTTTACCTCTCGCTTTCTCTAACTAGGTGTCTTTCCAAGACTTCACCATTACCTACCATGAAGCCAAAGATGGCAAATGTTTTAGTTGTTAAGTAAGCACAACTGCGGTGCTCCTGCCATTGTCTCAAAACATCCCTAAGCAGCACAAATGCGCTGTCCACGTGCCACAACTGCGCCATCTTTCGTGTCATGCAACAACTCCCACGACACCACAAAGCAGCGCAAAGGTGCTGTACAGGTGCCGCATCTGCGGAACATTTCAGGCCGTGCCACTAAATCTCCCACAACACCGCAACCATGTTTCCTGTTTCCCCTTATGTTTCCTCTTATAAAAGTCTAGGGGCATAGCTTATAAATATATACCCATCGTAAACCACAATTCGGCAAGGTTCTTTACTCTGCGCCACCCACCATTCGAATGCAGTGTGGGCTCTTTCGTTTGGACGCAGTGTGAGCCTATGTAATTTGGCCACAGGTTCTCCTGTTTGAAACGCAGTGTGGGCCCTCCCGTTCGAACGCCATGCAGGCTTTCCCGTTGAATTGCAGTGTGGGCTCTCCCGTTCGAATGCAGTGTGAGCCTCAGCGCATTGGTCGCAGGCTCTCCCGTTCGAATCGCAGTGTGGGCCCTCCCATTCGACCGCAGTGCAGGCTCTCCCGTTCGAATCACAGGGTGGGCTTTCCCATTCGAATGCAGTGTGAGATTTCACATCATTCACTCCGTTGGCTCTCCCGTCCGAAACACAGTATGAGCTCTCCTATTCGAGTGCAGTGGTGGTGCAGTAATCTTAGGAGCCTTTAGCATTTCCCGTTAGCCTTCGCATTGGCATTTCTTTTGCTCATGGTTAAAATGAGCCCAACACATAATAAATAGAGCCTGATATAACCTCCAAAATAACCTTGTGCTTTCCTTACAGGTGTGTGTAAATGTAATAAAGCCATGTGTGCCTCACCTGATTCTGCCACAGCAGCACCCCACTTGGTACCGCCGCAGTAGTGCCCCATTTGATACTGTGTTGCAGTGCCTGGCCATGCGGCAGCTTCTGCCTATGCTCGATACTGCCACAGCAGTACTCCTTTCCCTTTTGATACTGCCGCAGTAGTGCCCCGACATGACAAATGTAATAGTTATGTTTTCCTAACTAACCTTTTGGTTCACTTGCAGGTTTGTATAAATGTAATGGTTATATTTTATTAACTAACCTTTTGTTTCCCTTACAGATACATATACAGAGTTATTTCTATTCTCTCCACAGGCACTTTCAGTGTCTAAGTGCCATACTTTTATAGCAGTGCATCTACAGCAGTGGAAACACAGCAGCACTCCCACAGGAGCACCTTCACTATGCCCCCAAATACTCAATCCACTGCCGCAGCAGAAGTTTAACCTCTGATCCCGCAGGAGTACAGCCTCCCTTTACTATTCCATCTCCTCTACTCCACTGCCACAGTACTGCCTTAGCTCCCACAGGAGGCCCACTTTACCCTACTGCCGCAGCAGTGTTTTACCATGCTTCCGCTAAAGCCCTTTGTCTTCGTTTCACAGCAGCTGTAACGAGCATTACAGCTGCGGTCACCATCTCCTCCTGTTCATTTCAAGCACCATATTTCCCTGTCTCTGGGTAGACCATTGAATGAGGCTACTGCTGCAACCGAGTTGATCTGACAGTATACCTATGGTACAACTCTCTATTGTCATACACAGGTCCTTTAATCTAATCATTTCACCTGGATCGGGCCCTTATGTGAGCGTGCCTCTATAAGCTGGCTGATTAAATGCCGTATATCAATGGTACAGTCCCTATAGCTGCATAAATGTCCTTCGTCTAAACCTTCCATCCAGAGCATGCCTCTGCAAGCCAGCTGCTTCAATGCAGTTTACCAAAATCTAGCTCCTGTAGAACACCCTCTTTGACAACTCCACACCCTATCTGTGGGTTCAATACTATAAGCTGTCTCTCCCAGAACACTTTAAACTCATTGGACAGCTTGGAGTTCCTTCAAAAACTTCCACCGAGAATACAACTTAGTTTTTTCCAGATTTTACCCTCCTCTCAGTATCCTTTTTCATATCTCACCTCCATAATACCAAATAAATTCAGCCAGTAACAATCAAAGTCTACCTCAGCGGCGTACATTTCTTCTTTAAACTCATCCACGGCCACCAATTTCATTACAAACCCCCAGATAGCTCTCCTTATCAAGGGTTTACACAAAATGAATCCCACCCGTCCGGACACCAGACAACCACTAACCATTGACATCTTAACCAAATGCCTTGTTACTCTTTGCTCCGTTACATTTTCCCCCAACAAAACAAGAACCCTAGACGCCATGTTCAATTTGGCTTCTTCAGCTTCCTCAGAGTCTCAAAACTCACCATCAGCTCCACCTTCAACCCAGCCATCCATCCCACCTTCTCCGATCTTCAATTTTTAAACCATGACACAATCCGTTTCAACATCAAACAGAGTAAAACCGATCAATTGAAATGTAGACATTCAGTTTTCATTTTCAATCTGCCAACCCCGATTCAGCCATACCAGTCCATGGCTTTTTTTTTCTACTCCAGAGAAACTCTCAAATAACCTCTCCGCTCGACCCTCTATTTGTTGATGACAAAAACCTCCCCGCGTCTAGACATTGGTTCTCTTCCGTTCGAATTGCAGTGCGGGTTCCCCCGTTTGATCGCAGAGTGAGCTTTCTCATTTATATATCAGGGGCTCTCCCATTCGAATCGCAGTGTGAGCCCTTCGTTCAGGCGCCGTGGGGGCTCTCCCCTTCCGAATCGCCGTGTGATCCTTCATGTTCTCGACCATGGGGGATCTCCCATTTGGATCGCAGCGTGGGCCCTCCTATCTGAACAGCAGTTTGGAGGTACCAGGATTTGTTTGTCCCCCGAGCGCAGTGGGCCCCCATTCTCCTTATGTGATCCAGGCCCTCGTGTCGGAAGGATTGTAGCTCTGTGTCTTATCTGTATACTGTAGGCCCCCTCCTTCTGATACCGGGAGGTTTTGCTTCAGATATTGTTCGACCCGTTCCACTGGGGACGAGGACCTCCTTTCCCATCTGTGACATTCGAGAGCCTATGCACTTTTGACTCATGGGCTCCATGTCATGGATGCTGCAGCGGGACGTACTCCAGCTCTACTACTTTAAACCCTCCAGTCCAAATGCTGCTCCCACAGGAGCATTTTCAGAGTGTCACTGCCGCAGCAGTGCTCGCTCACCACTCTTGGTCGATAAACGCAGCAGTAAGATGTGTCCCAGCGCTAAGCTTACAAAATCCTAATGCAGCCCCTTGAGCTTCCCGCCTTTCACACTGCCGTAGCAGTACTTCAATCACAGCTTTCGTCGCAAATGCATTGCTGGGACACACTTTCCAAATGCAGCTCCCGCCGGAGTCCCTTTCAAAATTATACTGCCACAGCAGTACCCAGCTCATAGCTCCACATGGTAGACATAGTAGGGAGACGTCAGTCCAGCCTAAGCAGCAGCAATGCCTGCTCAGAAAAGCAGTGGCGAGATGCATTAGTCTTTCAAATTGACACAACCCCAGTTGACACTGCCACTGCAATACTCGCTCCTGTATACAAATAGAAAAAATGCAGCAGCGTAATGAGTCCCAGCATAAAAACTCCATAAAGCTTCCCCACAAATGGAAGCTCCCGCAATAACTACCTCCAATGCCAATGTGCAACAGTTGCCCCTCTCACAGCTCCTGCAGAAAATAAGCAACCACCATCCCTCATCATATCTCTCTTCCCTTTCAATTCACTCCTTTTGGGGGGGTTCTTCCGTATTACCAAGCCTAATGATCATCTACATCAATTCAAACTCTAAACATCCAGTCCCTTTACATTCAACTTGCTGTCCTAAACTCCTCCTGCATCTTTCTGGGGGGATACTTCAGAGCTCGAGTTGAAGCTGCTTCCTCGATCCCCTCCACCGTGGACAGCAAGCCAAAGAAATTTAACCTTAATAGCTTAAAGATTATATGGGCAAACAAACTCGTGAAATGAAATTCCTAAACAGTTTGGAAGAAGCGAGTCCATCTAATCTTTCAGTTAACAGCCAGAGTATATAAGCAGCTGTTTACCTCTCTTCGGTCTCAGCTGTTTCCAGCATCCCTCCAACTCCCCAACTCCACCTTTACCCTAGACATCTTGCCCCACGTAATCATCTCCTATTAATAGTCCCGAGGGGATACTTCAGAACTCGAGTTGAAGCTGCTTCCTCAATCCCCTCCACCGTGGACAGCAAGCCAAATAAGTTTAACATTAATAGCTTAAAGATTATATGGGAAAATGAACTTGTGAAATTGAAGCGCGTCATTCTGCATTCAGGATGCGCATAAGTGGTTTTGTGCCGCTCTGTACTGGAGCCTTTCTTATTTTTTTACTTTTCTTACTTTGATAGTTCTGTGCAATAAGATGTTATAGATATTTAGCCTATTTATTTGTTGAATATCCTTTAATCACCATGCTGAAGTTGTCACGAAAGGCCATCTGATTGTGGTCACGTGAACATAACAGAGCCTAATTATACATTAGTATCCTTAACACCAACTTTCAAACAACCAACAGACTAATTGATTATGAAAATTGGTAGCTTTTCACATCCCTATGCTGTTCATCACACAAAGTAATCGTATCGCTACAGAAAAGAGTCGTATTGACGACTTTACTGTGGTTTTATGGTGCTATTTCTCCTTTTTGGAGCTTGACAGCCTGAAATCACTTTTCACCTTCATTATACTTAAAAAGTATTTTTGAATATATATTGGCGGAGGGCGGGGCCGGGTCATGATTCCGCACACCCTGCTCCGCGTTGGCCTTTCTCTCTCTTTTTAAATATTATTATTGTGTTTTTCTGTTGGTAATATCACTGTTACAGTGTGTATGTACCATGTTTTTTTGTTATTGTTGTTTCCCTCCCATTGTCCCCTCCTTAGATCCAGTAAGACGGGGGTAACCTGCCGGCAGACAGCGTCTGCACTCGGATCCGGGAAGGAATTTTGAGAGTGCTGTCATCGCCGAGCTCTGTAAGATGTATGGAGTGAAGAAGTCCCGCACTACGCCACATCACCCACAAGGGAACCCGCAGTGCAAGATGTTTAACAGGACTCTGCACGATCTTCTACATTCGCTACCACCCGAGAAGAAGCGCAGATTGCCGGAACATCTACCTGAACTGGTGTATGCATACAACATGACACCTCACTCATCCACTGGTTACTCACCCTACTACTTGCTGTTCGGCATACAACTGCATCTTACCTATTGATGCCCTGTTATAGGTCAGGAGTTAGTGAGCAATCAAGGACCTAACTGGTTGTCTGTACAGGAGGAACGACTTCAAGAGGCACATTTCAGGGCAAGAGAATATGCTGAAAAGCAGGCAGTGGACAGAATTGACAGAAGATACTAAGCAAAGTCTATTGCCCCACCGTAGAGGTCGGACGACATGTGTACCTGTGGCATAGACGGGGTCAAAATATCTCTAAAGTAGCTAAGAGGCTGGTGAGAAGTCCAGCATCTAATTTTCTATATAGCTATACTGAGCTTTATAAAGTGAGGAACCAATTTCATTTGGTTATTTATTGTCATTATCATTAGTATTTAAATAGTTTGTTTATTTTTATTTTATCTTATTTAATTTGTTGTTCTGAATCTTTTGTCCACCAACCCTAAAAGAAAATCTATTTGTTAATGCTGTGCCTCTTTTAGTGCAGTCAGGAATAAAAGAACCCCAGATAAATGTTATGCCTGTGTCTTGTCTCCCCTTTACAAACAAGACTGTTAACACGGTTTTATAGTATATATATATATATATATATATATATATATATATATATATATATATATATATATATATATATATCACACACACACACACACACACAGTTGTGGCCAAAAATATTGGCACCATTGGTAAATATGAACAAAGAAGTCTGTGAAAAAAAATCTGCATTGTTTATTCTTTTGATCTTTCATTCAAAAAATTCACAAAAATCGATCCTTTAATTGAAGTAGAACAATTGAAGGGGGGAAATATCTCATTATTAAATATTTTTCTCCAAAACACGTTGGTAACAATTATTGGCACCCCTAGAAATTCTTATGAGTAAAATATATCTGAAGTATATTCCCCTTCCTATTTTTTTTTTTTTTTTTTTTTTTAAGAGCACCTGGGTGACTAGGAACATGAAATTTGTACAGCCATGACTTCCTGTTTCACAGGGGTATAAATATGAGGTAACACACAGGCCAAATTCCCTTAATCATCAATCACAGTGGGTTAGACTAAAGAAATTAGTTCTGGGTGGGCCTGGGTAGCTCAGTTGTAAAGACGCTGGCTACCACCCCTGGAGTTCGCTAGTTCGAATCCCAGGGCATGCTGAGTGACTCCAGCCAGGTCTCCTAAGCAACCAAATTGGCCCGGTTGCTAGGGAGGGTGGAGTCACATAGGGTAATCTCCTCGTGATCACCGTAATGTGGTTCGTTCTCGGTGGGGCACATGGTGAGTGGAGCGTGGATGCCGCGGTGGGTGGCGTGAAGCCTCCACACGCACTATGTCTCCGTGGCGATGCGCTGAACAAGTCGCGTGATAAGATGCGCGGGTTGAAGATCTCAGATGCTGAGGCAACTGGGATTCGTCCTCCGCCACCCGGACTGAGGCGAATCACTACGTGACCATGAGGACTTAAAAGCACATTGGGAATTGGCCATTCCAAATTGAAAAAAATAAATAAATAAAAAAATTAGTTCTGATGTGTGGCAAAAGGTTTTTTGAGCTTCAAAAAATGGGAAGCGGCTATAAGAAAATAACCAAAGCATTGAAAATGCCCATTTCCACAATCAGCGCAATAATTAACAAGTTCCAATCAAATGGAGATCTTAAGAATCGGCCTGGAAAAGGATGTGTGTCTATATTGTCTCCACGCACTGAGAGGAGGATGGCTGAAGTGGCCAAAGAATCTCCATGGAACACAGCTGGAGAATTGCAGAAATTAGTTGGGTCTTATGGTCAAAAAGTCTACATATATATATATATCACCTACATCACCACAAGTTGTTTTGGAGAGTTTCAAGAATAAAAGCCTCTGCTCTCATCCAACAACAAACTCGAGCATCTTCAGTTTGCCAGACACTACTGGAACTTCAAATGTGACCCAGTTTTATGGTCAGATGAAACAAACAAAACAAAAAAAAGCTTTTTGGCAGCAAACACCAGAGATGGGTTTGGCACACACAGAGATGAAGTACTCAATGCCCATGGTTAAATGTGGTGTTGGATCTTTAATGTTGTGGGGGTGTTTTTCTGCCAGAGGTCCTGGACATCTTGTTCGGATACATGGCATCACGGACTCTATCAAATAGCAACAGATAAAAAATCAAAACCTGGCTGCCTCTGCCAGAAAGCTTACAATGGACCCTGGTTGGATCTTCCAGCAGGACAATGATCCAAAACAAACATCAAAATCAACACAAAAATGGTTCACTGACCACAAAATCAAAGCTGGCCATCCCAGTCCCCTGACCTGAACCCCATAGAAAATTTGTGGGGTGAACTGAAGAGGAGAGTCCACCAACATGTACCTCTGAATTTGAAGGATGTGTAGAGATTCTGTATGGAGGAATGGTCTCAGATCCCTTGCGAAGTGTTCTCCAACCTCATTAGGCATTATAAGAGAAGACTCAGAGCTGTTATCTGGGCAAAGGGAGGCTGTGAAAAGTATTGAATAAAAGGGTGCCAATAATTATGGCCAATGCATTTTGGAGAAAACTGAAATATCACATTGACAAAGGTTTGCAAAGTTATGAAAAATCTGTTTTTTGCTTTGTCATTATGGGGTATGGAGTGTAGACTGATGTATATATATATATAGTATGTATGTATATACAGTGGTGTGAAAAAGTGTTTGCCCCCTTCCTGATTTCTTATTTTTTTGCATGTTTGTCACACTTAAATGTTTCAGATCATCAAACAAGTTTAAATATTAGTCAAAGATAACACAAGTAAACACAAAATGCAGTTTTTAAATGAAGGTTGTTATTATTAAGGGAAAACAAAATCCAAACCTACATGGCCCTGTGTGAAAAAGTGTTTAAAACATAACTTAACTGTGGTTTATCACACCTGAGTTCAATTTCTCTAGCCACACCCAGGCCTGATTACTGCCACACCTGTTCTCAATCAAGAAATCACTTAAATAGGACCTGCCTGACAAAGTGAAGTAGACCAAACGATCTTCAAAAGCTAGACATCATGCCGAGATCCAAAGAAATTCAGGAACAAATGAGAAAGGAAGTAATTGAGATCTATCAGTCTGGAAAAGGTTTTAAAGCCATTTCTAAAGCTTTGGGACTCCAGAGAACCACAGTGAGAGCCATTATCCACAAATGGCGAAAACATGGAACAATGGTGAACCTTCCCAGGAGTGGCCGGCCAACCAAAATTACCCCAAGAGCGCAGCGACGACTCATCCATGAGGTCACAAAAGACCCCACAACAACATCCAAAGAACTGCAGGCCTCACTTGCCTCAGTTAAGGTCAGAGTTCATGACTCCACCATAAGAAAGAGACTGGGCAAAAATGGCCTGCATGGCAGAGTTCCACGACGAAAACCACTGCGGAGCAAAAAAAAAAAAAAACATTAAGGCTCGTCTCATTTTTGTCAGAAAACATCTTGATGATCCCCAAGACTTTTGGGAAAATACTCTGTGGACTGACGACACAAAAGTTAAACTTTTTGGAAGGTGTGTGTCCCATTACATCTGGCGTAAAAGTAACACCGCATTTCAGAAAAAGAACATCATACCAACAGTAAAATATGGTGGTGGTAGTGTGATGGGCTGGGGCTGTTTTGCTGCTTCAGGACCTGGAAGACTTGCTGTGATAAATGGAACCATGAATTCTGCTGTCTACCAAAAAATCCTGAAGGAGAATGTCCGGCCATCTGTTCGTGACCTCAAGCTGAAGCGAACTTGGGTTCTGCAGCAGGACAATGATCCAAAACACACCAGCAAGTCCACCTCTGAATGGCTGAAGAAAAACAAAATGAAGACTTTGGAGTGGCCTAGTCAAAATCCTGACCTGAATCCTATTGAGATGCTGTGGCATGACCTTAAAAAGGCAGTTCATGCTCGAAAACCCTCCAATGTGGCTGAATTACAATAATTCTGCAAAGATGAGTGGGCCAAAATTCCTCCACAGCGCTGTAAAAGACTCATTGCAAGTTATCGCAAACGCTTGATTGCAGTTGTTGCTGCTAAGGGTGGCCCAACCAGTTATTAGGTTTAGGGGGCAAACACTTTTTCACACAGGGCCATGTAGGTTTGGATTTTGTTTTCCCTTAATAATAACAACCTTCATTTAAAAACTGCATTTTGTGTTTACTTGTGTTATCTTTGACTAATATTTAAACTTGTTTGATAATCTGAAACATTTAAATGTGACAAACATGCAAAAAAATAAGAAATCAGGAAGGGGGCAAACACTTTTTCACACCACTGTGTGTATATATATAATAAAATTTAAATAATTAAAAAAAAAATATTAAAAATTTCCCTTTACATTTTTCATCTTCACAAGAAAACAACACAATTTTAAGAAGCTTTTGGTCAAGTACTCAACAAAATAAAATGTTTCCCTTCCTGTTCTTGTAAGCATTAATCTCTAATGAGAATCAGTGTTTTAGGAGAGAGCAGACTTTTTTGACCTCTTTCACCTCTCAGCATTTGCTCTACACCAGAGCCAATTAAAATCACACCAAAGACACTCTCTCATAGCACCTTCCCCCTAAGCAACAATTACATCCTGAAAGTTAATAATACAACTCTGTTCACGTTCGAAACATGACCAAAAAAATGTCCTGGTGTCTGTTCAAATCTTTGCTGCTAGTAGGGTTGTTTTTCCAAATGTGCTGACTAACTGAGCTTAAGATCGTGCATGCAAAGTCTGTCTAATTTGCAAGAATACGAATTGCATTAGTAACATAATGAGACCAGCTGTGTTTCTGTCAGTCCAGAATGTGGACAGACACATGTCCAAGCCTGAAACTCAAGAAATAGTTTTCATACAATGAGTCATAGAAGAAGAGCTGAGAAAGTATGAAGAGAGAGAGAGAGAGTTAAATGTGTGAGGGCAAATCTCTTAAGATTAATTTCAAGTGCGATTGTGATTCCTTTTTCTTTAATTTATTTTAGAATGATTTGAACTGCTTTGTTAATGCATTCCTAAAGGGACTGAGCTGCTAGCATTTTATTTTTCTTATTTCTTCCTTTTTTATAGCGGTAAACAAAAGCTCTAAACATATCTCTTGACATTCACACAACTCTAAATTTGCCGGTGTCGGTGCGCAACCGTTCATGTCGGGTGAAATTTGTCTCACTAGAACACCATGTTACTTGGAGATGATTTCTGTGTTCGGATGAGACAGCTTGACAGAAAATCTTTGAGATTTCAGGAATAATAATGATTGAAGCAGAATTAAGTGAGGGGTGTTGGAGACTATGTCCCAGCACTTTGAGATACTTTTAACATATAAATTGCTCTTAATCCATCCACCTGCTCTGTTAAATCCATCAAAGCCGGCTGCAAAATGACACAAAGTTTGTAAAGTCATAAGAAAAATGAGAAAAAAAAATAAAAAATATATATTTTACAATCACCTCCACTTTTTAAAGGATTCATCCAAAAAAGAAAAAAAATACAGTACTCCTGCAGTGGTCCGAACCATTGTTGTTTTAGTGGTGGTATAATAGCAGATGACAAATATTGCCACTAAAAGTCAGCATAAAAGCATTTTTTAGGCTTTAAGCCCTTGAAGCCGGAGGACCAATAGGCTGATCCTCTTTCCCTCTAATGTGTTTTGAAAGGGCAGTTGAGCTCCATGCTGGAATGAGAGTGACATTTAGTTTCGTCCCTCGGACACATGTTTTTGTCAGATGGTCCACACAGCACAGCTTCAGAAAAGCTAGGCCACAATGGTAAAGGTAAAAATATCAAAATAATCCACAATGAAAAAATAAAGTTAACCTAAAATGTGCTTTATGTGGTAACATCTTGTTTTTGTTTAAAGCTGATGTAATTTCTGCAACACTAGCACCACCGAAAGGAATTGCAAAAATAAACAGTTTTCAAAACAGCTTTCTGAATACGCCCCTCATCTGCAGTTGTTCAGATAGTCCCACCCCCAACTAATGTTGTTGGGGCGGGTCTAAATGGGTCGCTAAAAACAAACACATACATTTTTATAGCCCCACAGAGACACAGTGTTTGCAGTTTTCGAGAAAATCATCCTATGAATGGCTTACATATAGTTTTCCCTGCATATTAAGCTGGGATAGGAGAAAGTATTTTAACACTGAAAAAGTTACATACTTCAGCTTTAAGTCAAAAATATTATTTAACATCATTGAATCAACCTGAATACAATAGGTTATGCTAAACAAAACTAATTTTAAAGGTTAGATCAGGTAAAAATATCTCCTCACGGTAACAATTGAGGTTACCACTTTTCACAGTGCTGTATTCCCCTTATGCGACAGAGAAAATAGCATGCAGCCATCTTGAAAATTTTGTCTTGGAATTTCCAGTCTAGCGGTTGCTATAAAGATTTCTATGTTGTAACTGTTAAAGTGTAATTAGCTAGTGAAGTGGATTTACAGGTTGTAGAGTTGCCAAAAGTTATCATGAGTATTTTAGAGTGTTCAGGGTATGACATAGCTACTGGAAGCAGAGGGGGGAGATTTTAAAAGAAGAGTACTTCATAAATCCACAAGACCCTACTTTCACGCTGTCGATGATATGCCCCTGTGCTAATGAAACTCCAAGAGACAAGACAAAGTCATTAAAAATATCTCTGTTTGAAATTTCATGTCAACTAGCCTACACATTTTAACGCATTTATTAACTAGTTGAAACCTAAACATTAAGCAGAATTGCACATATTACAAATAAAAGCTTTTATCATTAAAAAGTGACGTGCCAGGTCCAATTTACATTCGTGGTTCTCAGAAAAACTAACATTTACAGTGACGGCAAAACACCTCACTAGCATTTTCACATAGTAAATGGGTTGTGTAGACTCACACCATCAACTGCTTCCACAGGTATTCCATTTTGATCAACTCATCTCAGTAGCTTCAATATGAACAGGAACTTAGATGATAAATTCGGAAGAGCGGAGTGCTGAAAAGAGTTGCAGGGCTAGAATAAGCTTAATACACTACAAAGGCCAGCTTAGACCAGCACTAACCAGCTGGGCCAAGCAGCATTATATAGATAAACGCTAAAAACATTGGTCAAACAGCATAGACTTTCATCTTGGAAGAGACTCCAGCATACCAACTTTCCATGCTGGAACCAGCAATGCTGGTCTTTTCAACAGGGTTAAAGGTATTGGCTTGCTTCCTCTATGAGTTAAAGGCCAGACGTCACCTTCCATTGAGGGTAAACCAAACAAAAAAGCATAGTTTTAAAATGGCAGAAGGGACAGGTCTTAGAGCTAGCATCACATTGCCAGCACACTGCGATTCCCTACCCACGCCTGTCCTGCATGATGTACGTAACACTGCCGTATCTTCAGCCAGCAGAGCTCTGATTGTTTTGATGCTTTTATGAACATGTCCTCAATCATAAATCAACAGCAGGGGCTGCAGTTATTTGCTCTCCGCTGCATCAGATTACAGATGGAAGACAAAGTTCTCTTCACTGGCTCATGAAGCCACACCTAACCCACAACACCACAGAGGTGACTTAGTAATATTTAATGCACTAATTCAGTGCCTTTCAAAATTCACATTGTCCACTGTCTGGACAAAATCTGGAATTCAGAGTCAAATTTAAACCTGGAAATTAACAGAAACTTTACGATTTAGAAAAATGTAATATTATGACCTAAAATGAAAAAGAAATATTTAAGGTTATGCACTATTTCTAAGTCACTTATCATATAAGCAAATTTGTGACATTGATCATGTTAATTACTTTGTGCAAAAGTTCAGATTTCTTTGTTTCCACTGAAGCACACAACGTGCTCTTTGTGATATTCCCAAATCATGCTGTGATAACATGGATCATGAGGTTTTGCCAAAACTTGTGGAGTCCATGCCAGCTCGATTGCATGATGTAATTATAGCATAGAGGGGATAAACCAAATTCTATGAAAATTATGTTAATTTTGAATTTAATTTTTTTACTCAAATTGCTATGTTTAATAATTTGTTATGAGAAAAAAAGATGATATTAAATTTTACCAGTATTTTCACAAGTGGAGTCTTAAATTACAATGTATGTAATGAAATCCTGTATGAACACAGTTTTGAATTGTAATCCATCAAGTTTTTTTTATCTTTTTTTATTATGTAGATACAAATATCTAAAAATCCGCTGAGCTATTTAGGGATTTGTTTTTTGTCTGCAGTGACTCAATGACATGGTTTTCCTCAAAGCATAATCTGTTTTTATCAATCTCAAAGATAAAACCATGGGGACAGGCTGCAAGGACTTTCTGCAACGTCAGGCCTCAGTGTCATATTGCTTTAAATGACCTCCACCAACATCAGCCCATTACTGTTGATCTCCTGATGGTATCTGGGCAAGCCACACATCATTTCAGAACTGTTTAAGCACAATGCCTCAAACATTTGCATCACAATAAAACCACATTCTGCTCTTGTCTGGCAATTTTGTTAACTGAAATAAAAATGAAATTAAAATAATTTGAAATGAAATAAACAATAAATAAACATAGTTGGAAATATTGACACTAAACTAAAATACATTTTCATGACTGCAAAAAAAAAAAAAAAAAAAAAAAAAAGAACAAAAAACATTGTACAGTGCATCTGGAAAGTATTCACAGCGCTTCACTTTTTCCACATTTTGTTATGTTACAGCCTTATTCCAAAATGGATTAAATTCATTATTTTCCTCAAAATTCTACAAACAATACCTCATAATGACAATGTGAAAGAAGTTTGTTTGAAATCTTTGCAAATTTATAAATTAAAAAAAAAAAAAAATCACATGTATATAAGTATTCACAGCCTTTGCTCAATACTTTGTTGAAGCACCTTTGGCACCAATTACAGCCTCAAGTCTTTTTGAGTATGATGCTACAAGCTTGGCACACCTATTTTTGGGCAGTTTCTCCCATTCTTCTTCACCTCTCAAGCTCCATCAGGTTGGATGGGGAGCGTCGGTGCACAGCCATTTTCAGATCTCTCCAGAGATGTTCAGTCGGGTTCAAGTCTGGGCTCTGGCTGGGCCACTCAAGGACATTCACAGAGTTGTCCCGGAGCCACTCCTTTGTTATCTTGGCTGTGTGCTTAGGGTCGTTGTCTTGTTGGAAGATGAACCTTCGCCCCAGTCTGAGGTCCAGAGCGCTCTGGAGCAGGCTTTCATCAAGGATGTCTCTGTACATTGCTGCATTCATCTTTCCCTCGATCCTGACTAGTCTCTCAGTTCCTGCCGCTGAAAAACATCCCCACAGCATGATGCTGCCACCACCATTCTTCATTGTAGGGATGGTATTGGCCAGGTGATGAGCAGTGCCTGGTTTCCTCCAGGCATGAGGCTTGCCATTCAGGCCAAAGAGTTCAAGCTTTGTTTCTCATGGTCTGAGAGTCCTTCAGGTGCCTTTTGGCAAACTCCAGGCGGGCTGTCATGTGCCTTTTACTGAGGAGTGGCTTCCGTCTGGCCACTCTACCATACAGGTCTGATTGGTGGAGTGCTGCAGAGATGGTTGTTCTTCTGGAAGGTTCTCCTCTCTCAACAGAGAAACGCTGGAGCTCTGTCAGAGTGACCATTGGGTTCTTGGTCACCTCCCTGACTAAGGCCCTTCTCCCCCGATCGCTCAGTTTGGCCGGGCGGCCAGCTCTAGGAAGAGTCCTGGTGGTTCCAAACTTCTTCCATTTACGGATGATGGAGGCCACTGTAATCATTGGGACCTTCAATGCTGCAGAAATTTTTCTGTACCCTTCCCCAGATCTGTGCCTCGATACAACCCTGTCTCGGAGGTCTACAGACAATTCCTTGGACTTCATGGCTTGGTTTGTGCTCTGACATGCATTGTTAACTGTGGGACCTTATATAGACAGGTGTGTGCCTTTCCAAATCATGTCCAATCAACTGAATTTACCACAGGTGGACTCCAATCAAGTTGTAGAAACATCTCTTGGATGATCAGTGGAAACTGGAGCTCAATTTTGAGTGTCATGGCAAAGGCTGTGAATACTTATGTACATGTGATTTTTTTTTCTTTTTAATAAATTTGCAAAGATTTCAAACAAACTTCTTTCACATTGACATTATGGGGTATTGTTTGTAGAATTTTGAGGAAAATAATGAATTTAATCCATTTTGGAATAAGGCTGTAACATAACAAAATGTGGAAAAAGTGAAGTGCTGTGAATACTTTCCAGATGCACTGTACATTGAAAGTACACAATATGGCCAAACGTTTGTAAACGCCCCCTTTTAATTAACATGTTTGGCTATTCCGTTAATTACTTTGAAGACAAATCTTAATCCTAATCCTAAAAACTCTGTGGAAACAGTTTAGAGTGGACCCTTTTCTGTTCCAGCAAGACAATCAGTGTTGCCAGGTTTGCATTTTTTTTTTTCACACAAGAATATAAAATTCACACAAGAATAACAATCGCAGAAATTTTGATTTCTGAAATGTTAATTTTGCAACAAAATGATGCCGACTGTATTGATTATATTGCACCAAAAATGCCACCTCTAGTCTATAATGTTAAAAGTCTGGGTAACACTTTATAATAACAGTACATGAATAATCATGAATTAATACCTGAATTAATAGTTATTTACGCATAATTTAATGATGAGTTAAGGAATGGACTAATCAGGAACTAATGAAGAGCTAACATTAACTACGACATGAGTCATATGAATTCATGCATTAATAACGGTCACTTTAATTACATGTTAGTACATATTTGATAGTTAATGTATTAATTAACTTTAGGAAATAAACTAAATCAAACAGGCTTTATAACAAAGAATGTGAAGTACTTCAACCTTGAATTAAATGTGCATGATTTAAAATGTTCATAATTACAATTTTGTATAACTCTTGATGTCTTCAGGTTTGCCACAAACATCACTGGATGATGCAGGATTATTCTGCGTAATTTACATAGATCATCCTTATCAAATGTTGAACACATTAAATTAATAGTTCTCCCATCTTTTACTCACCCTCATGCCATTCCAGATGTGTATGACATTGTTTTGTCTGCAGAACACAAATGAAGGTTTTTAGAAGAATATCTCAGCTCTGTACGCCCATACAATGCATGATGAAAGTGAATATGGACCACATATTTGAAGTTCCAAAAAGCACATAAAACAGCATAAATGTAATCTAACTAATTTTTCACTGTACATCTTGCCATTGCAGTCTCTAGGCACAATCTTGATTTTAAGCTTAATTATACTTTATAGTGCTTGATGCATGCACAGAGTGCTAGATGGTGCAAGGAAGTGTAATTGAGTTCCCTGTCTGTCACTCACTCGACATTGTGTCGATGTAGTGACACTAGGAGTTCGATCTTGAGAGCCCCAATCACCTTTGCTTAAAATAGGAAAGGCCAATGAGAATTGGCGAGTGGAATTTGCATGCCACTCTCTGCCCCCAGACATACGGGTATAAAAGGAGATGGTGTGCACCACTCATTCAGATTTTTTGAATGCGAGTAGCCGGTGAACAGGTAAGTGTGCTGGTCTCTGGGGTCTCTCGCCCTTCTCAGTCACCGGCCACCGTTGCGGGCTTGCGGAGCAGCACGTCCCCCCTGGACTGTCTTCCAGGTGGGGCGCCTGCTCTACCTTGCTGCGAACCACCCTGCCCAGGCACAGTAAGTCCAGTCGTCCCCTTGGTGCCGCTGGCACGGAATCTGGCCCCACTGAGGGAGAAGGGCATTCGCATTCTCAATTATCTCAACGACTGGCTAATCCTAGCTCATTCATGAGATCTATTGTGTACTCACAGGGACTTTGTGCTTCAGCACCTTGACAACTGGGAGAAGAGCAAGCTCTCCCCTGTGCAGAGCATCTCTTTTCTCGGTATGGAGTTGGACTTGGTCACTCTCAAGGCACGTCTTACGACCAAACATGCTCAGTCAGTGCTGACCTACCTGAAGACCTCCAGTGAAACAATTTCAGAGGCTCCTGGGACATATGCCATCCACGGCTGTGGTTCTCCCCCTCGGGTTGATGCATATGAGACCGCTTCAGCACTGGCTACAGACTCGAGTCCCGAGGTGGGCATGGCGCCACGACACCTGGTGTGTGACCATCATGTCACAGTGCCATCAGACTTTCAGCCCTTGGTTGGACCTGCCGTTTCTACGGGAAGGTGTTCCCCTAGAGCAGGTCTCAAAGTGCGTCGTGGTCACGACAGATGCCTCGAACTCAGGCTGGGGTGCCGTGTGCAATGGGCAGGCAGTCTTGGGGCTCTGGAATCCTTTGGCAGAGCATTAACTGCTTAGAGTTCTGGCGGTATTGCTGGCCCTGCGGAGGCTTCAGCCGTTGATTCAGGGCAAGCATGTGTTGGTACAGACCGACAACACAGTGACTGTAGCATACATAAACCACCAAGGCGGCGTACACTCGCGTCGCATGTCGCAACTCGCCCGCCGCCTCCTCCTCTGGAGTCAGCAGATGTTGAAGTCACTGTGGGCCACTCACCTTCCGGGCGTCCTCAACCATGCAGCGGACGTGCACTCACGGCAGTTAACGCTCCGTAGGGAGTGGTGACTCCACCCCCATGCAGTCCAGCTGATTTGGGAGAGATTTGGGGAGGTGCAGGTAGGCCTGTTCGCCTCCCAAAAGTTCTCTCACTGCCCCCTTTGGTACTCCCTGTCTGAGGCTCCCCTCAGCACGGGTGCCTTGGCGCACAGCTGGCCTCGAGGGCCGCACAAGTATACGTCTCCTCCAGTGAGCCTCATTGCATAGACTCTGTGCAAAGTCAGGGAGGACGAGCAGCAAGTCCTGTTCGTTGAACCATACTGGCCCAACCGGACTTGATTCTCGGATCTGATGCTCCTGGTAGTAGCACCTACCTGGGGCATTCCCCTGAGACAGGACCTTCTCACTCAGTGGCAGGGCACGCTCCAGCACCCACAGCCGGACCTCTGGATTCTCCATGTCTGGCTCCTGGACAGGCAGGTCTTCCACCAGCGGTGGTAGACATGATCACTCAGGCCAGGGCCCCCTCTACGTGGCGGCTGTATGCCTTGAAGTGGCGTCTCTTTGCAAACTGGTGTTCTTCCTGTGGGGAAGACCCACTGAGATGCGCCATCGGGTCTGTGCTGTCTCCCTCTACCCTGAAAGTGTATGTGGCTGCCATAGCAGCTTACCATGACACATTGGACAGGAGGCCCTCACAACAGTGTGACCTGATCAACAGGTTTCTCAAGGGCACGAGAAGGTTGAATCCTCTTAGACCGTGCCTGAATCCCTCTTGGGATCTCTCTGTGGTCCTACCTGCCCTACAGAGAGCCCTCTTTGAGCCCCTGGAGCAGGCCGAGCTCAGTAATTTGTCTCTGAAGACGGCCCTCCTGGTGGCGCTCACTTCCATCAAGAGGGTGGGCAACCTGCAGACGCTTCCTGTTACCAGCAAATGCCTGGAGTTCGGGCCGGCACACTCTCACGTGATCTTGAGACCCCGGCCCAGTTATGTGCCCAAAGTTCCCACCACACCAGGTGGTGAAACTGCAAGTGCTCCCTTCAGAGGAGGAAGACCCGGCCTTGTCGTTGCTGTGTCCAGTTTGCGCCTTACGAATCTATCTGGACCGCAATCAGAACTTTAGATGCTTGGAGCAGCTCTTTGTCTGTTTTGGAAGGCAGCAGAAGGGGAAAGCTGTCTCCAAGCAGGGGCTAGCCCATTGGATTGTGGATGCCATTTCTCTTGTATACCAATCTCAGGACTTGCAGTGCCCCTTGGGATTCCGGGCGCACTCCACTAGAGGTGTTGCGTCCTCCTGGGCACTGGCAAGGGGGACCTTTCTAGCAGACATATGCAGAGCTGCATGTTGGGTTACACCCAATACCTTTGCCAGGTTTTATAACCAACGCATACACCCAGTTTCGACCCAAGTGTTCTGCGGTAACAGCAGGTAGACTGGGTGGCTGGTTGGGTGTACCTCTTGCATAGCGCCTTTCCCCTTTTTCAAAGGTGATAATGTGCGCCTTTTTGTCCACAACAGTTCCCCGTATCTGGTGAACCCCGGATACCTCTTTAATTAAGCACTGTTTGATGACGAGTTCAGCAGAGGAGTAACGACACCAGGCCCAGTACTCGTGGTATGCCCCTTTTCAGGTGAGCCCATGTGCTTGGGCTCAGTGCTCCATGCATGGTGATTCCCCCTTGGTAATCCTGTATGATGAGTTTACACTGTTCGGTTTCCCCTTAGGTGAACCCAGTGTTTCCCCTCGCCAGAGCTTTCTCTGCCTCGGCCACTGTGGCTGCATACCCTCTCTGTGGTATCATTCCATATGTAAACTTCCCCGTTGGTAAGTCCACGTGAGGTATTCTCCACATGTTAACCTCCCTCCGGTAGGATGTGGTCTCCATAGTGCTCTCCTTCCTGGAGAGGGAAGAGCACTTCCCAGTGCTATTCTAGAAAGTGCTCGGCGGGAAATTGCTTAACAGCAAATCAGGAAAGGCACCGCCGGTAGCCTACTTGGGTAAGTGCCTCCTCCCCCTTAACGGGACTAGGGAGATGCCTTACCTAACTCGCTGGAAGGTCACAATGTGGTTGAGCGCTTGCTGTGAGACACACAGCAGCTTGCCCGTGTTCACTCTTCCGTACCTTGTGACATGGTTCAGCGCCTGCGGCATTTCCTATAGGAACCCCTAGTGTCACTACATCGACACAACGTCGAGTGAGTGACAGACAGGGAACATCTTGGTTACTGATGTAACCTCTGTTCCCTGATGGAGGGAACGAGACGTTGTGTCCCTCCTACCGCAGCGCTGAACCGGCCGCTGACATGGCCAGGACTCTCTATCGGCTCCTCAGCATAAATCTGAATGAGTGGTGCACGCCATCTCCTTTTATACCCGTATGTCCGGGGGTGGAGAGTGGCATGCAAATTCCACTCACCAATTCTCATTGACCTTTTCTATTTTAAGCAAAGGTGATTGGGGCTCTCAAGATTGAACCCCTGTGTCACTACTTCGACACAACTTCTCGTTCCCTCCATCAGGGAACAGAGGTTACATCAGTAACCAAGATGTTTGAAATCATAATGGCCAAGGAAATTTATTGTGAAAAAGGAGTTATATCTGGGTCTGTTCTCACCGAAAACTGATTGGACAACTTTAAAAGATGTAGTCATATGGATTAGCCCACTTTTATGCTGCATTTATGTGCTTTTTGGAGCTTAAACATTTTGGTCACTATTCACCATTTTATGGACCTACAGAACTGAGATATTCTTATAAAAATCTTTGTTTGTGTTCCATAGAAGAAAAGAGAGTCATACGCATCTGGAATGGCATGAGGGTGAGTAAATGATGAGAGAATTTTCAATTTTGTGTGAACTTTTCCTTTAATGATTTCCACCAATAATTAATAATAATAATTGATCTCAACCCATTCTTTGTGATTATCCATTCCTTTCCCTTCATACACACCCTTCCACTGTCTGTCCTCTCAGTTCACTCGTCATCCATACGCAGGCCATGTCCGCATCTCAGCTTTCACCTCATGTCAAACCAGATGATGCTAAACAATATGTGATTAAACTGGGATGAATAATAGTGTAGTACATGTGTAGTTGATAGTAAGTTTATAATTAAAAGTAAAGTCATGACATGACATGATGATTCATTAAAAAGCCATCAGTTGATAGTTCATGAGTAGTTAACAATGAGTTAATGTGCCCCACCCATTAAAGTCATGACATGATGATGCATTAACAAGTCATCAGTCGATGACAGTTCTTGAGTAGTTAACAATGAGTTAATAATGATGTGCCCCACCAAGTAAAGTCATGACATGATGATGCATTAACAAGTCATGGATTCATGGCTAGTTAATAATGAGTTAGTAATGACTAAACATGCACTAATGTGATCCTGACCATTTTAAACCAGTGAAATAAAGACCAAGATTTTTTTAAAGATCTGCTTATTAGAAAATACATTTAAAGGGAAAAACACCTTTGATGTGAAGAAAAAAAAAACAATACTGAAAGACAAGTGTCAATCTTACACCAATATGCTTTAAATGAATGAAATCTCTTTTGAAACATACACACTCAAAAGAAAATCCAAACATACCTGTTAATACATACAAACCACTTTTAAATTATTTGTAAGGTGTGTTTTATCTCTCTCAGTATCTCCTGATGTCAAATCGGAAATGCTAAAAATGCTAATGTTAGTATTTAATACGTTAAATTCAAATAACAAAATTAATTCAAATACTGCACATAACATTGTCAAAATTGATATTATGAAATCTCTGATTTCAGTCCTTAATTCAGTCCAACAAAACAACCAATAATTTTAGATTAAAAATGTCAGCATTACCATTGGAAATAGTGTCAAGCAGCCAACCAACACCAAAATGTAGCGAACTAGCTGCACTTGAAATGGATGAAGTTCACACAATAAATTATTGAATGTTTACATGCACAAATGTCCACAAAAAAAAAAAAAAAAAAATTATTATTATTAACAACGATGTTGCTGCTGCTGCTGATGATGATCCAATCATTATCATCATATTGAATTTTGATTTTGAGTACTGATGAAACACAAAGTAACCAAGAAATATTGAGAAATGTATATAACAAAAACAAATATTGATCCAGCAAAATAAAGACAACATTTCCTATTTCCATGGTCCGGATGACGAGCGAACTGATTGGTAAGGTGAGTATGAAATGAAAGGGATGGAGAATAATGTAAAATGGGTTGAGATCAAATGATTGTTGATCATTATTATTTTGTGTTTTTCTAGGGTTTTTTTTTTTTTTTTTTTTTAAATGGCGGAATTATACTGCATCATTCAGTGATGTTTGTGGCAAAACTGCAGACAGCTAAAGTATAAAATATTTTAATTATGACAATATTAAATATGAATTTTTAATTCAATGTTAAAGTACTTTACATTCTTTCTTATAAAGGCTGTTTGATTTAGTGTATTCCCTAATGTTAATTAATGCATTCACTATCAAATATGTACTAACATGTAATTAAGGTGGCTGTTATTAAAGCATGATTTCAAATTATTCATGTTGTAGTTAATGTTAGCTCTTCATTAGTTCCTGTAATTTGGTCTGGGCTGCATTTCCCAAAAGCATCGCAAGCTTAAGTTGATCATAGAGACCATTGCCGCCAATGGTTTCTTCGATCTACTTTGACTTACGATGCTTTTGGGAAACGCAGGTTGGTTAACATTTTGATCAAAGAAAACATTTCAAATCAGCAGTAAAATCTGACAACAATGGTATCATAAATTGTGCTTCTTTAGCTCAGAACATGCTAAAAATAGCTATTTGTCAGGCTGGTCCAGCTAATGCACATGCACATTCTCGAGTTAGCTGACAGCCGATGTCTCTATCTAAAAGGTGAAGGCAGGACATCTACATCCACCATATTGGGCATTCCAATTTATCGCATTCATTTTAATACAAGTGCTCTGTCTCAGGCTGAATAGTCTCTGGTCTGGTGTGGAAAAAACTTGACTGGCCTGCAAAAAGCCCAGACCTGAACCCCACTGAACCCCCTTGGGATGAATTGGACGCCAATTGCGAGCCAGGATCCACCACCCAATATCAAAGCAAATCCATGCATCTATATTCCAGCATCAAGTAGAAAGTCTTTTCAGAAGAATGGAAGATGTTATAAAGCAGCAAAAAGTGTGATTAAATTTGAAATTAAATGCTCAACAAGCACATATATAAATGTTGAAGTTCAGGTGTCCACAAACATTTAGCCACATTGAAACGACAAATTGAAAATAAAATAGAAATGAAAACTAAATTATTTTTATTTTTTTTAAACTCGAATAATACATAATATCACAGCAAGTCAAACCAGTGATCCAAAATGTCTACATGTCTTAAAGAGCTCAGATGCAGTGTTTAATCCCTTTAACACTGGGCTGTGCAGACATGTAGTAATAGCATGGCCACGCCATCTCATATGCCTCTGTCCTCAAACAGACTCTGAGTTATTTGTTTAATTTACTCATACTAGACAGAGGGTTGAGAACAGACTGCTTGAAATATCAAGTTGTCCTAGAATTAGCATATATCACACAAGAATATGCCACACATGTCACAGTGAAAGGTCAATAATGATGATATTGTGGCCACTTGTAACGATGCTGGCACTGGCAATGATGAAGACGATAATGAAGGAGTGAAGAGAACCCAAGTGCAGTTTATTTACAAAGTGAGAACCAATAACCCTGACTACAAAACAAAACATGAACATGGACTAGACTAGACTTGACTATGGCTTGGCTTGACTTGACTTAACAACAGCGTACCAAACACATCCACATACATTCACATTCATTCAATACTTGACAAAGACACAATGGAAAACATGAGGCTTAAATACATGGACATGTGGGAACATAAACCAGTGAACAAACAGAACTGATAACAAGATAATTAAACAATAAACCAATGAAAACATGACACATGAACATGGAGGGAAAACAGGAATCACATGACAAGGGAAACAGGAACTAAACTTTTCAAAATAAAAGACATGAATCCACAAAATACACATGACATATCCCCCCCACTAAGGGGCGGCTCCCGACACCCCAACGCATAAACAAAACACGTAAAACATGACATAAATTCAAAGTTTTGTAGGGAGCGGGGGGGGGGGGATGTGTCTTGAGGCGTGGGGCGTGTGACCAGGGCAGAGTCCATGGGGGGTGGAGCCATGAGAGGCTCGAGGGGTGGAGCCATGGAAGGCGGAGCCATGAGGGGCTTGAGGGGTGGAGCCATGGAACTTGGTGCCCAGAGAGTAGCCGAAGACTCGAAGGGCCAGGGTGGTGCCGATTGCATGGAGGACCAAGGCGGTGCTGGAGGCTCAGAGGAGCAAGGCGGAGCTGGGGGATCGGAAGACTGAGGTGGAGCCGGTGGGACTGAGGACCAAGATGGAGCCGTAGGGAAGGAGGTCCCCAGTGGAGCTGACAGATCAGAGGGATAAGGCGCAACCAGAGGATTGGAGAGCCAAAGCGGAGTCAGGTGACCGACAGACCAAGGAGGAGCCGGAGGAACGAGGGACCCCGGCAAAGCCGACAGGCTGAAGGACCGCAGTGGAGCCGAGGGAATGCAGAGCTGAGGCAATGTCGAGGGACCAACAGGCCAAGGCGAAGTCCAGGGCTCGGAGGGTCCAGGCGGGGTCGGAGGGCCGATAAGGGTGGGAACCATCTCCAGGTCCAACTGCTCAGGTGTGGCTGTGACATGGCATGGAGCAGGCTGAGGCGTTGCTGTGACGTGGCATGAAGCAGGCTGAGGTGTTGCTGTGACGTGGCATGGAGCAGGCTGAGGCACTGCTGTGACGTGGCATGGAGCAAAAGATGGCGCTAGCTCAGCGACCATGATGAGGAACTCTGGCATGGCGGTCGTGATGTGAAACTCTGGCTTGGCGGCCATGACGTGAAACTCTGGCTTGGCAGCCATGATGTGAAACTCTGGCTTAGCGGCCATGACGTAGACCTCTGGCTCGGTGGCGGCCATGTCGTAGACCTCTGGCTCAGCATCCACCTCCCCCACAGTGAACGTGGAACCAATGATCTGCAGGGCGAGGTCGATATACTGAGCGAGGGTAAGGGTACTCTTACTGCCTGGCATCAGAATGGAGATTGGCTCACTCAGTCCAAACCTGAAACAGTCTTTGAGTGCAACCTCAGTAAAGTCCACCTGGCTGGCCAGATCGCAAAAGTCCTCCACATAGTCCTCCAGGGGACGATTCCCCTGACGTAGGCACAGAAGCCGCTGGGTTCATTATTGGGTCAAGTATTCTGTAACGATGCTGTCACTGGCAATGATGAAGACGATAACGAAGTGAAGAGAACCCAAGTGCAGTTTATTTACAAAGTGAGAACCAATAACCCTGACTACAAAACAAAACATGAACATGGACTAGACTAGACTTGACTATGGCTTGGCTTGACTTGACTTAACAACAGCGTACCAAACACATCCACATACATTCACATTCATTCAATACTTGACAAAGACACAATGGAAAACATGAGGCTTAAATACATGGACATGTGGGAACATAAACCGATGAACAAACAGAACTGATAACAAGATAATTAAACAATAAACCAATGAAAACATGACACATGAACATGGAGGGAAAACAGGAATCATATGACAAGGGAAACAGGAACTAAACATTTCAAAATAAAAGACATAAATCAACAAAATACACATGACACCACTCAAACATGCATACATTATGAAAGATGATGTTACATATTTAACTCTATTACAGTAAATCGTTTTGGATGACAAGCCCAGTCATTACAGTTATCTTTTTCATCTTTTGTAGTGCTTAACCACTAGGGTGGCCAGACATCCCATTTTTCCTGGGACAGTCCCGTATTCAAGCACTTTTTCTAGTGTCCCGACTTATTCTGAAAAAATTGTGTTTTGTCCCATATTCCTCCTCTCCTAAAATTTCTCTATCGCCTATGCAGCTTTCTCAGTCACGTGAGTATTCTAATCAAAGGTAGCCAAGGCTTGTAAAACCAGTAAAATCACACCGTGTTATTTGAAGTACATGACTGGATTAAACTATCCAATTACAATCCCCTATCAATTAGTGAACTGATTGAAGATTCAGTTTGAAAGAGCACACAGATTAAATTGTGGCTGGAAAAATGTCAGGAAGCGTACATGTACATTTAATGAGGATCTTCAAAAAGAGATTACATTTCTAAAAAAGGAGTCACAGACAGAGCCTAGTAAAGTAAGGTGTGAGATTTGTGGAGCTCGCTTTTCCATCGCCCATGGATGCCGCACCGACATCGCGCAGCATGTTCATACAAAAAAGCATGCGGATGCTGCTAAAAGTAAGTGTGCCACACCAAGTGTTAGCGATTTTTTTGTGAAGCAAAGTTTCGAATCTGACAAGGTGCTTGCAAGTGAAGGAATTTTTTCTTATCGTTATGTGTATCGTTATAGTTTTCAGTCGGCTGACTGCACTGTGAAATTGATCAAGAAATTGTATGATCCAAAAAGTTCTTCTGCCCGCACCAAATCTGAAGCTATCATATGCAACGTACTTGCTTTTGTGCAGCTGGACTATCAGAAATTACTGCAGCATGGCAACACACATTTCCTCTCTCTTGTTCCAGCTCTTGAAAGAATATTACACCTTTTCAGTGGTCTGTGTGCATATTTTCTTTCTCAAGAAAAATGCCCGAAGTTTCTAAGAGACATTTTCAGCGATCCTTGCACTAAACTTTGGATTGGCTTCGCACTCAAGCAAACAGCCACTTTTAACTGTGTACAGGAGATAGTAGAGCAAGACCACATATCAGCTACAGAAGTGGCTTTGCACATTCATGACATGAGAAGTCTTGCAGGCCAGGCTAGAGGAATCATTCATACCCTCTGACATTAAAAAGCAGTTGGATGCCCTGGTTGAAGCTGGTGACATGCGAGCAGATTATTTCTTTTGTGCAGTGAGAAACTTTTCTCCAGCATCGGTTGATTACCTACAAAATTGGAGCTGCTCATTGGAGAACACAGACAAACTTGAGTGGGCCCTACTGAGAGACATCCCAGAGTGGAAAGACATTCAGAGCAGGTTCGAACACTTCTACTCCAGAATTCCCGCTCTCAGTTTGATTGATGAAACCATGCTCTTGTCACTCGTCGCATCACTAAGTGGAACATGAACAAGACGGCCATGTCTGAGTTATGGACAGACATTTTCATGAGCTGGAAAGCAAGACCATCAACTTCGGAGTCTTAGCCAAGGTCATGGAGTTTGCTTTATGCCTGCCTGGGACATCTGCATCTGTGGAGCGTCTGTTCTCATTAACGAACGCAGCATGGACACCAGATAAATCTCAACTCAGTGTAACAGTCATGAAGGTAATGCTTTTTTATGTCTTAATTTTGGACTGGACTGCTCTGCATTTTATGATAAACTCTTGAAAGACAAGCGCACACTGAGAAAAATTGCTGCCAGCAAAAAGGTGACAACAGTTACAGATGCGGATGCACCCTCTACTTCGCATTGATCTGCGCCTAGGTAAGGATATGTCAATTTCATTTTTGCTGGGAGGGGGCTGTCCGGTTTTCCACAAGCAGGAATCTGGTCACCCTATTAACCACAGAACCATGTCCTTATATACTGGCTATACTTCTAGATATTTTATATCTTAAAATAGTTGAAAGTGGTCACATACTATGGATGATAAATAATTTCCACCACTCTTAATTGTTTAATTAAAAAGGTAGATTTTTACTACATTAATTGACTTTGATTTCTCAAGATGCAAGACCGATACAGTTCAAATAGACAAGTGGTATTAATGGCTTTTGGATGTATGAAGTCAAACCACATAACATGCTTTAATATTGATCAAAAACATTCATTTAATATCCACAGCATTGTAATCATGTTATGTGGTTTCTGTTCTTTTGATGGTGAAATATCATCCCACCGACGAGACTTCAGATATGCAATAGCAATCAAACCAACAGTTCAACATATCATTGAAACAAGCAGGAATTTTTGCAATATTTGAAAGCTATTGTGTTATCTTGCAGAGTAATTGTTAAAACATTATAAGCTGTAACTGTTAAGGAAGTTAAAGGAATATTTTGGGTTCAACAGAAGTTAACCTTAATCGACAACATTTGTGGCATAATATTGATTACCACAAAACATTTTTTCGTCTCGTCCCTCCTTTTCTTTGAAAAAAGCAAAAATGTGATAAAATCGCACTGAAAAGTTATAGCCAATTTGAAAACTTCATTGCCATGACGATTTAATGTCAACAAACCCTAAAATGACTGTAAAAATTATTATTTAAACAACTTTACAGCTCAAATAATACATGACTTTTAACAAAATAATTACTCTAAGGCCCCGTTTCCACCTGGTATTACGATGCGTTTCGGGTGATCTGATCACATGTGGTCAGGTGAAACACATCGCTGTTTACACCTGGTCACTTAAATGCTTCTCCAGTGACCACTTGTGTTCGGATTTGGAGGGGAGGGTCTCAGTTTCTTGACAACATACATCAGTCACTCTGTCAGTGTGTTAATGCATGATAATAAAGCGCTACAAAGTCAGAAAAGACAAAGAAAGTGCAAAAAAAATGTCACACTGTTTCTTCCAGATGCGGTTGAAATTTAATCTAAGTACAAATGCAACATGTCAAGTAGAATTATCTGTTATTTTAGTGGATTACCATTATTAAAGGAATTTTCCGATTTAAAATTTAAAATTTTCTGATCGGATGATTATTTCCCTTTAAAGCTGAGTTTAAACTCTTGTTTTAGTGCAGCGGTTGATTGACAGGTGAGGGGCAGTGCTTCACTGCTGCCAGGACACATACAGGACGGATTGGCATTTACACGTCAAATGTGATGTGGTCACATGCGTATTTGACCACATTCGGCCCCATTCACCTGCCTCTGAGCAGTAAGAGCCTCTCTGCAACCTCGGTTTTAGCTTTTTTAAAGAAAAGGAGGAAAGAGTTGTAATTATTTTTTGTGGTAATCAACATTGTGCCACAAATGCTGTTGATTGAGCTAAGTACAGATTTTTTTTTTTTTTTTTTTTTTTTTTTTAGTGAAGTATAGACATTTAAAAAAAAAATTAGGTTCAGTGAAGATTTTACCTTCTGAACTGAGGATTGTGGAAATCAAATGACTCAGGTTGTGGGATTACCCAGATTTGAGATACTGTTTGAAATGCTTTCGAGTTTCCTCTGACATTCACCCTTATTTGCCACTTGTTGTTTTTACATGCAAATTAGCTTTTGATTCGCCACAAATGTTTGCAGCACTTCGCCAGTAAAGCCGATAACAATTTGCTTCAAGTTTGTCGCAAAGCTCATTTGTATGTGAAAATTATCAGTTTGCGGCAAATTTGCCAAGATCTCCCGTTTTTTTGTAAGGGAAGTCATACAACAAGATTCAGTGAAACAAGGGGTCATTTTAGGAGCTGCCATTGCCAAATTACATAGAAGACATTGTGGGTCAAGAACAATTTCTGTTTAGTGCAATGTAAGCTAATCATGGACATAATGTAACAACTACAGAGCATTTTTAGATGAATGATGAGATAATACACAACTAACATCAAATGTCCCTGAGCATTTAGCATTATTGCCAAGCATGCAAATTAACTATAGCTATACCTGAATGTGCTCAAAAGATGTTAACTTCTCATGCATCGTGAAAACTTGGATCCATTTTCAGTTAACATCCTGTGAAACCTAATTATCCAAACCTTTTTGGTGTGAAATTACATAGTAAAAGTAAATCTTTATTTAACTATAAACCATTCTGTGTGGTTTTTATGGATACATTAGCAGGTCTTTCCTCCTTCCTAACTTGTTTTTGTGTGACTTGCAGAGCTTGTCTGAGATGATCTTCAAACATGTCTAACAGAATGATGGGATGCTCTTTAGAAAATCACTCACTTTATTTTAGCGCGGTGAGAAGGTTTTTGCTGTCGAGCCAAACGGCAGGTCATTTGACTGAGATAGCCACAGGGTTTTATACATCAAATGCAAATGCAATGTGGCTTTTGTTTAATCCGCCTCATCAGGTAGCAGAGCACAGTGCATATCAAAAATCCCCCACCACCCTGGACATTTGGCACTGAGGACCCATCTGCCAAATCTGCACAGGAGCTTCAAAGCAACCTGCTCTTTCACCTGTGGTTTAAACACAGCGTGTTTGTCCACCTGGACCACACTGGCTGATATGGCCCTATCTGTTTATCATTGATAAACCCAGCTAATTAGACATAAAAATACACTTTGCCCATGGTTGGAAGAAGAGCTGAGCTACTCTGAATATTTCAATTTTTTTCATATTCGATTATCACAGTGATTAACAAGCATTCCTTTTTTTTATTTTTATTTTTATTTTTTATAACATATCTGGATTAAGTTATTGTTGTTAATTCTGCTTTTATCATTTATAGGTCATTTTCATGTTCCATTAGCAGACATTTAAAGGATAACTTATTCTGCTGCAGCTTGTACAAAATGAACCAATCTTTGTACCATTTCTTTGTCTCAAAACATCTGAAATGGAACCTCACAAGTGACTGATTTTAAAACATAGAAGTAAACATGAAATACATGCAACTTCCACAATATGGTGTACCTCAGAGTTGTTACAGAGGCAGAGTGTAACAAGGTTAAAATGGGAAAGGAGGAGGCGGGAACCAGGTGAACCATCAAAATAATATTTAATTTAAACAAAAAGACACAGAACACACACGTACTCACTGCAGCTGCGTGTGGCTCACTCTTTCTCGAACTGTCGCATTCCGCTGCACTTATCCCTCTCCTCGGTTGATTAGCCCTATTGGGGGCTGGGTGTGCATAGTCTCCTCCTCATCACACTCCTCCCTCCTTTGCCTCAGGCCGGGGAACCCCCTGGCATGACGTACATCCCCATCCCCCTCCTTTCCGGGGTGGGGGGGCGCTGCCCTTCTGGCCCCGCCTGCCAGCAGGCTTTCCCCCACCTCTCTAGGGCTGGGGAGGGGGACGAGGGGAAGGAAAAAAAAAAAGAGAGAGGAGAGGAGAGGGAAAGTTTCCCAAAATATTTAGGGAAATAATACAAAAATTTAATTTAAATTGGAGGAAACTATGTTACAGTAGCCTACTGAATATTAATGTATTCACAACTGTCAGCCCTAGCCATCAACCATCTTTTTTGCTAAGTATGTTGTGGCTGAATGACACACAAATGATACATGTAGTTTTTCCTGAAAATCCTGAGCAAACTGAGGTATCTTTAAAAGTATCATCATTTTGCAGTCTTTCAGACTTTCAGAATTTCAGACAGCCTTTGTATTGAAAGTGTGTCAGTGAAGTCCAGAAAAGCTATCAAGATCACTAGCTTTTGATACAGCTAATAAGTACACAATGAAATGTACATATTAAACACAAACACATACTTTTGTAAATACTTTAAACAACAGAAAGTCATATTCAAATCATGATCCTATATTTATTTGAATAATAAAAATAAAATAATTATTTTATTAGCACAGTATGGGCCCTATTTTTAGAGCACTATGTCTTAAGCCCAAAGTATACTAAGTTCAGATGCAAACACTAGGCGTCTGTGTACAGGACACATGACCAAAATGTAGTCATCAGCAGAGTGCACGAGCACTGAACGCCTAGCGTCTTTCAAACAGCGCGTACTATGAATGTGCAGAATGCACATGTGCCTACAATTATTTGCACTTCTTACTTGGTCTACAAGGTGGCAACACTCACATCTGAGCCTTTGCTGTCACAACGAAGCACAGGAAGAAGATGTAATCGCCGCTTAACATCAGGAGACGAATGGGCTGGGTCAAGTGCAATTTAATTTTGAGGTTCTAGAAAAGAATAGAATCTTTATTTATCCCCGTAGGGAAACTGGTTTTGCAGCGTACCCTTTGGCAATTCATAATACACTCACACAGCACTAGACAAACAATGTAAAACACAGTATACATTTAAGACAAGTAGTAAATAGAATAAGTTAATAAAGAATTTGCAGAGTCAAGAACATTCTTCTTTGGTTTTTACACTGTCTGTGTACTATATATTCCATTCCCTGTCAAGCAACGTCGATATAAATGAAGACAGCCTATTCATATGAATTTGGAAGTGTAAATGGGAGGTATGCAATGCATTATAAGAATAGTGAATATAGACAATTTGTGTCTTACGTTGTTTTGCACAATAATTACATCTTTGCTATGAACTCGCACCCAATAATTATTATTATTAATCATATTGATCTACTGACACACAAATCATGCCTTTTTTTAAAGTGATTAATAGCTCTTTAATATCATCTGCTGGTGGAATCCCCATACTGCAAATGCAGGACCTGAGTTTAGACTTTGCCCAGAGAATAGATGTGGTTCTCAGACACAATGACCTATTTATCATGAAAATAGCAAACTGCGATTTGTGCCACTTCATTAAAATACTACACCCACAGTTTGCATGCATACACCCACCCATGCCCACTTGCGCTTTGTGCTGGCACAAATACGGTTGTTGCGTTTAGCGCTGCACCTGGCACGGTCACGAAAATAGAGCCCAATGTGACTAATAAATATATGTAGTCCTTAAATTTGATTGGATTCAGGAGAAGTTAAATATAAAAGAAAAAGGAAGAAAAACAAGAGTTACTCTGTTCGTTGCACAAGAGATTGTCATCTGTGGGTTAACAGCAAGTTATGATGTCTGAGCCCATACAAGATTATATATTTGACCTGCAGTTTAATGGTGAGAGCATTTTTGTTAAATTTCCAAGAGGGAAGAGGAAACTCTGCACTCCATGGAAATTGAAAAGCACTTGAGCCACATGACCAGTTTATCTCACCACAGTATTGAAGGGGAATGACAATGCAGGTCATCCCACAGAATTGGCCAAGAGACAATGTATATCAAGTACACTCCATCTTGGACACAAACAAGCAGTACGGTGCACATTTTCTATTTAATTACAATCGCTGCAAATCACATTATCTGTTGTAGTACATACTAAGCCAGCTTTTGCTTATTTAGATGATTGCCTGGAATTAAAATATATGGTGTGAGTCATTATCTGCAATGTTTTGTTTTAGGAGCCAGATCACACGTTTTGTTTTAATATGTCAATTTAAGAACTTCAGAGCATTAAATAAAGGAATGTGCCTGTAATCTCAAGAATTTAAAACTCTTTCATTATTTACTCACCCTCATGTAATTCCAAACCCGTATAAACACAAAAGGAGAAATTTAGAAGAATGTACAGGTCACTCTTTTTCCATGCAATTCCAATGAACAGGGACTGGAGCTTTTAAGATTCAAAAAG